>NW_024070187.1:90994191-91265143 GCF_014754425.2 Oryx dammah
CATATAACTGATTCGCTTTGCTGTTCAGCAGAAACTGACACAACATTGTAAAGCAACTACTCCAATAAAAATTAACAGAAAAGTGAAGTTTAATATTAACTCAGTAGATGCATTTCAACATATAAAATAATGAGCTTTTATTTTGGTACTAAGTTTTTGAAGTTTGGTATGTGTTTTATATTTATAACACATCAAATCCAGCACCATCTTAAGTGCCCAAAGGCTAGTGTCTAGTCATGTTGGACTAGGTAACAGATAACCTTGGGTCCTACTGTTTAACCTCATTTGCATCTGTTTTGCAGAGTCAGACACAACTTAGCAACTCAGCACACACTAGTCTAAAATGACTTAGGTAGAATGCAGTTTGAATATTGTCACTTGAGTGCAAACCCTTTAATAAGAGTTCCCAGGAACCAGAATATTGGAATCACATAAACTGTTTACTTGGACTTTGTAAGAACGACTGCCTTTGTGTTTAACACCAGCCTACACCCACAATATGTCTTTCACACTCCAAGGAGTCACTTTATTTGATTATTGCTGGCAGACTTTGTCCTGGAATCTTCTACATTATATGAACCCAAGCACACACTCCACAGCTTTATTTTAGTAACTCCTGACTATCCTATGGGTAGGACCCTGGGAAGATACAAGTACCTCTTACCTTTGAAATCTTTGACTATTTTCCAACTTGAGTTGGTGGTAATGTATTTTTTGCTGCACTGGGTCTTGGTTGCTGTAGGTGGGCTTTCTCTAGTTGCAGTGCACTCACTTCTCATCGCAGTGGCTTCTCGTTGCAGAGCATGGGCTGTAGGGCACGTGGGCTTCAGAAGTTGTGGTGAACAGGCCCAGTTGCCCCATGGTATATGGAATCTTCCCAGGCCAGGCTTTGAACTGGTGTCCCCTGTAGGTGGATTCTTAACCACTGGACTACCAGAGAAGTCCTTTTTATTTATATTTGAGTTGGTGGTAATCTATAGATCAGGTACTTGCATGCTAAGTCACTTCAGTTGTGTCTGACTCTTTGTGACCCCATGGACTATAGCCAGTCAGGCTTTGTCCATGGGATTCTCTAGATAAGAATACTTAAGTGGGTTGCCGTTTCCGCCTTCAGGGAATCTTCCTGACCCAGGGAATCGAAACTGTATCTCTTAAGTCTCTTGCATTGGCAGGCAGGTTCTCTACCACTGGTGCTATCTGGGAATCCCATAGATCAAGTATTTAGGCTCTTGATATCTACCTTCAGGGCCTCACCCTCCACCCCTCTTCAAAACACAGGCTAGAGTCTCCTCATAGTGGAGGAGCTGTGTGGCTTACTACTGTGCTACATTCAAATTGGGCTTGGAGTGTGCTTTTCAGGGATGGGCTGTGTCAAGGAGACTTCTCATAAACCAACAGGGGTATAGACCTTAGGTGACCAGAGGTAATGTGCCTGTATAAGGATCAGTGTAAATGGATATCTAACTCAACTAAGTTTCCTTTGGTGGTGGTGGAGGGGCCGGGGGCAGGGGGTAGGGTGGCGAACGTCTTCTGCTTGCAACACAGCTCCTTACTCAAAACTTCTTTCAAGTTAAACTTACCCAGCCTGGACTGGAATTTAGCGCAGCTGGCCTGGCTCCCCCCCCTCTCCCCCACCGAGGTGTTTATATTTACTGGCAGCATCTACCTTTGCCAAGAGGAAGCTTTTGTCTTTGGAGCAGGAAGGTGGAGAAGCCAGAAGGTGTCTGTTCCTCAGACCTACATCAAGGAGATATGGTGAGGGTGAAGAGCATGAGAGACTGAGGGTATCATCAGGTGGTGGTGAGGTACAGATTTTTAAGTCTAGACCTTGTATATATCTGAAAGCAAGCAGTCCACACCTTGTCACACCTGTGCCAAATGCCCAGCCACCCTCCAGATGCAATAAATCCTCAGGTCTAATGATCATGAGGCCAATTGCAAGGTCACGTGGAGGTAATTGTAGCTTCCCTTGTTATATCGGGGCTAGAGGGAAGCATCACTCTGACCTGTAGCTATACTATAAAACTCATGAATGACTGGGAGTCAAACACTTGAATAACTATGGTTTATCACTTGGTGTTATTACTACTATAACATCACTGATCTGGTTACTAAACTTTGAGCAATATCCCTAGTTAATTAGATCTTAACCTTGTAAGAGGTGCCTTAACCTCTTATTTACATATTTACATATGCAAATATGCCTCTTATATGTCTCATAAATGTACATATGCCTCTTATTTACATATACATTACATATCTAAGGAAGGCAGGATCCCATGATCTTACCAAGTGTTGTTAACTCCTCTTTACCGGGAAGCTCAGGTGCTTATTTCTCCTCACCCTGCTGCCTCTATGTGATGCTAGATTGATCCTCGAGTGGCTGATAGTAAAGCTAGTGAAGAATCTCAACAAACACTGTGCCTGGTTTTGTCTGGTTCAGTTTTTAAAGTTATGTACAATACTTAAAGCGCCTTCCAAATGAACTCAACATTAGCTTGTATAATGACTAGGCCAAGTTGTGGCTAGGAACGACCAGCCAAACTAGTAGCAAGAGCTGTTTGTGGGTCATCAGTGGTTAGGCTCTTAGAGAGACAATCAAGAATTAGTTCATGGCAACTGAAAGAGTTACTACCACCTGGCAAGTTACCTTAACCTCTGAGAAGTTACAGTTCTTATAGGCAGCACTTTGTTCTTTCAAAAATTTAGAAATTCAAACTTCATAGAATAACAGTGGTCCCTTCAACTCAATCTTAAGATACACTTCTGATGTTTTTCCTAAGCTAAACTTCGGTCACTACTTCGGCAGTTAAAAAAAAAATTGGTCTAAAATAAGTCTGCAAATGCCAATTGTGTTTTGGAGCTCATTTAACTGGTTACTCAAAGATGAAATCAAAGACTGGCTAGAACCTTGTGATGGAATGGAAGGCAGTTCTTACACGTCATCTTATATAATTGCTCTCGCCTATTGAAAATACCTCAGTGCAAATACGTAAGCCCCAGCAATACACAAAGGGCACAGGCTTTAAGATGGCTGGGCAAACTAGTATTTGACTTGACTCAACACTTTGGCAGGCTGAAAGAAACAATCTGCTGTGGTTCTAGCTGTCAAATACCTAGCTTGTCCCCTCAGGTCAGGCAATGCAAACAGATGAAGTTTAATCAATATTTTGCTTCATCTCAAAATATATAAGCTCTAGGTAAATGGGTAATGACCCTGTCTAATTTTAAGCTTCTTCAAAGAGATACTGAAAATCATGATTCACTGGGCTTTTTCTTAGTTTACAAAACTAAAAGCTGATTTGTTTATAATTGTGTACTAAATTAATTGCCTGAATGTTTGTAACCTGGTTGGTAGCTGGTATGTCCAGCCAAAGGTTCTGTGGGGACACTTAAAACCTTGAATGAACAGATTCACCTGTTGAGAGAGCTTGGAAGATCCATGAAGTGCTAGCTGTTGGGTGCCTTCTCATTCTCCACCCCCATTGTTGGAATCGGGTGAGTTTTAGAAAGTTGAAGTTTTCTGTACCTCACTGGGGTGGGGAAGATATATCAGATTAATAGATGACACAAACTCCCAGATGAACTTAAAGCAGGACAACTGAGACAGTGCCATTTACATCCCAATCTACTCAACGTTAATATTCCAAAGAACACATGGGAGACTCTTCAGGCTGAGGAAGCCAGGTTTATCTTCAGCGCACTTCATGGTGAATTTCCCCACTGATTGCAGCTTCTGCTCACATTCCTACTAGGTTTCACATAAGCGGAAGTTACCCTTCTTTAGCAGTCGACTCCAAGCAGAGATCTTAAATACCCTGTCTCATGGTCATAGGACCCTTCTTGTTCGGGTTCTCTATAGCATTTTCCTGGTTCCAGACTCATGTTCATACTAGTTACACACTTGCCTAATCTTATCACCTTTTCTTTCACCTCTCTTGACCTCTTATGTTCACTTTCTATTCTTTGCTTTACCATTTGCCTTAAACTCTAGTGGGAAGAATTCCCTGGTTGCCCAGTGGTTAGGACGCTGCAGTTTCACTGCTGAGGGTGCAGGTTCAGTAAGATCCTCAAGCTGTGTGGCATGGCAAAAAGACTAAGGAGTATTGACAGTTCTGGTTCCCCATTTTCCTTGTGTTGTAAACACTTAGTCTATACACATGTTCATTGCTCACATACATGGGACCATTGGTGGTTATGTGAGCAGTAGATCAGAGTCATGACTAACTATAAAACTTGTGAATATGGACAAACAATAGTAGCAGCAGTAGCTGAGCCATTATACCATTGTTCTAAATGCTTTATACACTGGTTGATTTTAGTAACTCCTAAAGAGTGGTTATTTACACTTCATAAGTTAAAAAAAAAAAATGGAGGACTAGAGTTTGTCACTTTCTCAATCTCTCCACCTAGGAAGTACAGAATTAAATTGTACAGAATTAAATTGCCCTTACAGTGATTTGCTATCATGAGCCTGTAGAACAAACCTTTTATCTAATACTGAATTTTATAGTTAAGGGTTCAGTTCAGTTCAGTTCAGTTCAGTCGCTCAGTCGTGTCCGACTCTTTGCGACCCCATGAATTGCAGCACGCCAGGCCTCCCTGTTCATCACCAACTCCCGGCGTTCACTCAGACTCACGTCCATCGAGTCCGTGATGCCATCCAGCCATCTCATCCTCTGTCGTCCCCTTCTCCTCCTGCCCCCAATCCCTCCCAGCATCAGAGTCTTTTCCAATGAGTCAACTCTTCGCATAAGGTGACCAAAGTATTGGAGTTTCAGCTTTAGCATCATTCCTTCCAAAGAAATCCCAGGGCTGACCTCCTTCAGAATGGACTGGCTGGATCTCCTTGCAGTCCAAGGGACTCTCAAGAGTTAAGGGTTAGGTATCATAAGTATCAGACTGAATCTTAGCCCCAAACTACACGTAGTCAGGTAGCTGTCATTCCTGTCTTGCTCAGTGAGTAGCTAGTTGTCTTAAGGGAACAACAGTCACTTCCTGTATCACAATGCCCTGTCTGCTTACACGGCTTCTGTGTACACTGACTCAAATGTCAACTGTGGGTAATATGTGGTTTCTATCATTATGCGAACAGAAATTTGGTGTGGCCAGATGACTGGTTAAATGTCATGAGCTTAGTCATGTACATGTTTGTGTCAGACTAAATGACCAAATAGATATAAAAAGGTAGAATAGATCTGTCATAACTTGGAACATATCTTGCTGTCTTTCCCTTGCATTTTTTGGTGGCTTAACTCCACCTAAGATCTCTGGACTATTTCAATAAACCAGTTAAGGTCTGATGTTTGTTATATATGATTAACAAATACATGTATTTAATTCTACTGAACAGTAAGATTTAGATTCATTTTACAGAATACCTATCTGATTCAGTCAAGCAAGAAGTGGCTGTCACCTGATGTACTGGAACTGATGTAGAGATCTTACTCTGAGGTATTACAACAGTCAGTTGTAATACTTCCGACTTACCTGAGAAAACACTGAAGTACTGGCCCGCTGCCAGATAAATGAATCTCAATTACTCAGTTTCAGACAGTTCACACACTTTTATAGGTGATGCTCTGAGGCCAACTGCCCAGTCTCCCTCATAAGAGGTACTGGAATTTGAACCTCAGATCTCATTCCAAAGTCAAGTACTTGGATGCTGGGATGGTTATCAAAACACCTCATTCAGCCTGACTCAACCTTACTGCCGAAAGCTGCTACTCAATTTCCTTGTGCATAGGTGACTAATACCATGCACTTTGTTTCCCCCAATAAGTAATCCGGTTGTTTCGCTTAATGGTCTTCTCTCCAGCTCTCTCAATTCTACCCACTTCATTCCCACTAAGATGGTTGTCTCCCTAAGACCTCCAGTCTGTTGACCCCTTTATTTCTGTATTCTAGCTGCTTCCTTAATTTTCTTGTTAGCATGTCTTTTCTCCCAACTAACAGTTTTGTGCCTCTATTTTAGTGCTTTCTGATAAACCTTAACCCTGTGTGAATCAAGGTGTCTACTTTGTCCTAATACTTGAAGAGTAGAGTTGGGCTGAATTTATAAAGACCAAGGTATTTTTGTGCCTCTGAGCTCATCACTGACTTTAGGATCTCTGCCAAATGTCACAGAGAGGAGGAAAAGAAGCCAGAAAAACAGTTGTTGGGCAATCTTGAGCTTAGATTTCTCTTAAACCCAAATGTCAGGTAACTTTTGCTTTGTTCTCTTAATAGCATTCCATTGCTCTCAAAGATTATAGATAAGATGGTAAGTGTGCATTATTAGCTACAAATCAATTAGCTACAAATTAGCTACTCATGTTTTGTTTTCACTTACTCTCATCAATTCTTATAAAACTCAGCACCCTAAGTATCTGCCATGTTCTAAGATGGGCTCCATGCACTGACTTCCTTCTCTGGATCAGTCTCTTTGAGAGAAGTCTCATGACAGGGACACTAAGAGAGAGGGCCTTTGGGATGATGGGACTCATAATGTGAGAAACTCTCGAAAGTGGTTCCAGAGACCTCAGGCCTCTGAATAAGAGGTTCCACAGCTGTGAACCTCTTGTCCTAAGAGGGCTTTGGATTTCCCTGGTGATGAAGACTCTGTGCTCCCAGTGCAGGGGGCCTGGGTTGGAACCCTGGTCAGGCAACTAAGAACCTTCGAGTTGCAACAAAGACCTGGTACAGCCAAAAAAAAAAAAAAAGGCTTGGGTAACTTTCTAATCAGCTCAGCAGACAGCCATCGCTTACCTGTTCTCTGTTTCAGTTTTCTAGAGGACAAGGATCTTCTGGTTGACTCCAGTTAAAAATGTTTCCCTGCATTTAATATCATTGTGGTAGAGCATTCCCTCTTTAAAATGAGAGTATCCACACTTTAGAATCTGCCTGCGAGTTCAGGAGACACAGGAGACAAGAATTGAATCCCTGGGTCAAGAAGGTACCCTGGAGGAGGAAATGGCAACCCATTTCAGTATTCTTGCCTGGAAAATTCTGTGGACAAAGGAGTCTAGTGGGTTACAGTCCATGGGGTCATAAAGAGTCAGACATAACTGAGCATGCACGCAAACCCACACTCTCAGTCTGGTTTTCGGGCAAATTTACAAAAGCAGTCAATGTTTCATAACTTAGTCAAGCTTTCCTTTTTCTATGGTTATTAAGTGCCCCCTGTTGGAGGATGTGTTTAAAGCTCTAACTGGTGCTGTCTTGCTTAACTAGCAAGAGCCTGAGTCCTTGAACAGAAGCCAAGTTTCCAAAAACTTGGAAGGTTTGGGCTGAAGGTTATGTCCCATTAGGTCATCTCCCTGTGGTCTTGGAGAGGTATTTGCTACAGTCTTCATTGCTTGTGGGCCTTTCCAAATCTTGGTCTCTTACCCTAGGGTGATGCATTTAGAGTTGGTATTGATACTTACCAACAGCATCCTTCCATATCTTCCACCCAAGGCTAGTTGCTTTGTTCTCATCTGCTGAAATTACCTGAGGATGGGTCAAGCTGGAAATTTTGGGCTGGTTGGGGCCCAGTACACACTGGCTTCTGGTTGGTCTTGAATAAACCCTTTCTTCCAAATAACTTTCCTATTTTGAGGTGGAAATTTTAAAACCTGGGCCTAATGGGACGCCAGGAGTAAAATGGTTAATTTTCTAGGCAGTGATTTTGTCGTGAGTTACAAGACTGGCATGCCCCAGATGAGTGTCTCAGACTATCTGGTGCAGGACTGGTCTGCTCCTAATCCATCATGGGCCAATGCCTCAAATAGAGTAAAAGGAATGAAATTAGGTGATTTGTAGAGACATGAATGGACCTAGAGACAGTCATACAGAGTGAAGTAAGTCAGAAAGAAACAAATATCATATATTAACACATATGTGGAATCTGAAAAATTTGGTATAGACGATCTTATTTACAGAGCAGAAGCGAAGACATAGATGTAGAGAACAAAGCTATGGATACCAAGGAGGAAGAAGAGGGTGGGATGAAGTGGGAAATTGGTGTGGACAGAGATACACTATTGATACTATATATAAAATAACTGAGAACTACTGTAGAGTACAGGGAACTTTACTTAAAGCTCTAAAAATGGGAACAAAATCCATAAAAGAGGGATATATGTGTTTGTTGTTGTTCAGTCACTAAGTCATGTCTGATTCTTTGCAACCCCATGGACTGCAGCATGCCAGGCTCCCCTGTCTTCATCATCTCCTGGAGTTTGCTCAGAGTCATGTCCACTGAGTCAGTGACCCTATCTAACCATCTCATCGTCTGCCACCCCCTTCTATTTCCTTTAATATTTCCCAGCATCAAGGTCTTTTCCAAGGAGCTGGCTCTTCGTATCAGGCGGCCAAAGTATTGGAGCTTCAGCAACAGTGTGTTAGTTGCTCAGTCATGTCCTTCAATTTGCTACCCTGTAAGCTTTGGCCTCGGAGAAGGCAATGGCAACCCACTCCAGTACTCTTGTCTGGAAAATCCCATGGACGGAGAAGCCTGGAAGGCTGCAGTCCATGGGGTCGCTGAGGTTCGGACACGACTGAGCAACTTCACTTTCACCTTTCACTTTCATGCATTGGAGAAGGAAATGGCAACCCACTCCAGTGTTCTTGCCTGGAGAATCCCAGGGACGGTGGAGCCTGGTGGGCTGCTGTCTATGGGGTCACACAGAGTTAGACACGACTGAAGCGACTTAGCAGCAGCAGCAGCAGCAGCAGCAGATCTCCAGGCAAGAATCCTGGAATGGGTAGCCATGCCCTTCTCCAGGGGATCTTCCTGATGGAGGGATCAAACCCAGGTCTTCTGTATTGCAGGCAGATTCTTTACTGTCTGAGCCACCAGGGAAGCCCAGCTCTATGTAATGTAGCCTGCCAGGTTCCTCTGTTCATGAGATTGTCCAGGCAAGAATACTGGAGTGGGTTTCCATGCCTTCCTCCAGTGGATCTTCTTGACCCAGAGATCAAACCTATGTCTCTTAGATCTCCTTCATGGGCAGGTGGCTTCTTTACCACTAGCACATCCTGGGAAGCCCATTCAGCGACAGTCCTTCCAGTAAATATTCAGAGTTGATTTCCTTTAAGATTGACTAGTTTGATCTCCTTGCTGTCCAAGGGATTCTCAAGAGTCTTCTCCAGCACCACAATTCAAGAGCATCAATTCTTTGGTGCTCAGCCTTCTTTATAGTCCAACTCTCAACCTACTGGAAAAACCATAGCTTTGACTATATGGACCTTTGTTGACAAGGTGATGTCTCTGCTTTTTTATATGATAAACCTAGATGTCATAGTTTTCCTCCCAAGGAGCAAATGTTCTAACTTCTTGACTGCAGTCACCATCTGCAGTGATTTTGGAGCCCAAGAAAATAAAAATATGTCATTGCTTCCACTTTTTCCCCTTCTATTTGCTATGAAGTGATGGGATCAGATGGCATGATCTTAGTTGTTTTTTTTTTTTTAATGTTTTAAGCCAGCTTTTTCACTCCTCTTTCACCCTAATCAAGTAGCTCTTTACTTCCTTTTCACTTTCTGCCATTAGAGTGGTTATCACCTGCATTTTTGAGGTTGATCTTTTTCTGAGCAATCTTGATTCCATCTTGTGATTCATCCAGTCTGGACTTTTGCATGATGTACTCTGCATTTTAGTCAAATAAGCAGGGTGATGTATAGCTGGATTTGCTTTGCTGTATGGTAGAAGCTAACATAACATTGTCAAGCAACTATACTCCAATAAAAATTAGAATTAGCAGAAAATTATAGCCAAATCTTACTAGACTTAATAGACAAAATTACATTTTGGCAAAAATCAGAAAAATAACCCAATAAAAACATGGGCAGAAAGCCTAAAAAGATATTTCTTCAAAAAAGGTATACAGATGGTCAAGCACATGAAAAGATGCTCAACATTGCTCATTACTTGAGAAATGCAAATCAAAACTACAATGAGTATCACCTCACAACGGTCAGAATGGCCATTATCAAGAAAATCCATGAACAATAAATGCTGGAGAGAATACGGAGAAAGGGAACCCTCTTGCCCTGTTGGTGGGAATGTAAATTGATATAGCCACCGTGGAGAACAGTATGTAGATTCCTTAAACTAGGAATAAAACTACCATTATGACCCAGCAATTCTGTTACTGGGCATATGCCCTGAGAAAACCAAAAGTCAAAGACATGTATCCCGATGTTCATTGCAGCACTGTTCACAATAGCCAAGACATGGAAGCAACCTAGATGTTCATTGGCAGATGAATGGATGAAGAAGTTGTGGTACATATATACAATGGAATATCACTCAGCTATAAAAAGGAACAAATTTGAGTCAGCTGTGAGTTGGATGAACCTCGAGTCTGTTATACAGACTGAAGTAAGTCAGGAAAAGAAATATATTAATGCACATATAAGGAATCTAGAAAAATGATACTGATGAACCTATTTACAGGGAAGGAATGGAGATGTAGACATAGAAAAGAGACTTGTGGACACAGTCCACATACATATGCATTCATCCTCAGTCGTGTCCAACTCTTGTGACAGTATAGACTGTAGCCCGCCAAGCTTCTCTTTCCATGGGGTTTTCCAGGCAAGAACACTGGAGGAGGCTGCTATTTCCTCCTCCAGGGGATCTTTCCCAACCCAGGGATTGAACTTGTGTTTCCTACATTGGCAGGTGGATTCTTTACCACTGAGCCATCAGGAAAACCCAGGGGAAGGGGAGAGTGGGGGACGAATTGAGAGAATAGCACTGGCATGTATACACTGTGGTGGTTTGGTGGTTAGTCGTTAAGTCGTGTCCAACTCTTGTGACCCCATGGATTGCAGCCTGCCAGGCTCCTCTGTCCATTGGGATTCTCCAGGCGATACTGGAGTGGGTTGCCATGCCCTTCTCCAGGGGATCTTTCCTACCCAGGAATTGAACCCAGGTCTCCTGCATTGCAGGCAGATTCTTTACTGACTGAGCTACAAGGGAAGATATATATGCATGACCATGTCTAAAATAGATAACTAGTGGGAAGCTGCTATATATCACAGGGAGCCCAACCTGGTGCTCTGTGATGACCGGGTCGGATGGGGTACGGGAGAGGTTGGAGGGAGGCTCAAGAGGCAGGGAATATATATATTATGACTGATTCAAGTTGTTGTATGGCAGAAACCAACACTATGGTAAAGCAATTATCTTCCAGTTAAAGAGATCCATGCAGAATCAAAATATTGAAGAAAACTTCACTAAACGATATGGAATGAGTACTGAGCATCAGTACTTCAAGTGCTCAGTTTCTAACATGACCAATGAGTTTCCTTAATTTACTGAATCTATGTTGGATTGACAGCAACACTACTCACAAGGGATAATATAACTAAACTACATTTTAATAACTCGTAATAGGAAGACTAGTCTCTTATAGGCATGTTGATCAGAATGGAGGATTTTAAAATCATCACAGCAGGCCTGGGATGTTTAATTTGGCCAAAATTATCAAGAAATGTACTAAATACATCTTCAGTCCTTCATCACTAGCCAATTACAAGCATATCCTGTAAAGCGATGGTTATCTTCAAGATAAATTGATTCCAGATCTGAATTTGCCTGCATGGATCTCTTGATAAAAAACCTTGAATAAAAAAATACACAATATAGAAAAATTTAGACTTCCATATGCCAGAATGGATTTATCTAAGCATTGGTTAATTAAAGATGGAATATTTAAAATTCTTTTAAAAAAGAATAAACATTTTAGTAAGGTACTACTTTATGACATCTTACACTTTCATAATGTTTAATACTCATAGGTATATAGAATGTTTGATCTTAACAAAAACCAAGTGGTCGTACATTAATTTGGGGGCAGAAGTAAAGTTAAAACATTCTGAATTTCTCTTCCCTTGATTTATCTTTTTCTTGTCAACTTTATGGTTTAATTTACTACTATGGAAACTATAGCTTTTGGAGTCTGAAGTGGCTGAGAGAGGACTAAAATATATGGAATGGACTTTTTAAAACTGGAGAACTGAAGCTGCTGAGATTTCACTATGGAAAGATTTCAAAGTGGCTAAATCCTAGGGATAGCTACACTCTGGATGCCATGTCTCCAAAGTTCCTTAAGTGATTATGCCAAAGATTGGCTTGAAGAATCCTGCCACCCCTCTCCCACGATACCCCACCCTCTGGTCGTTGCTTAATATGGTTCTATGTAAACTTGGTTTCAAGCCATGAGTGCACTTCCCTGCAGACCAGACTACCATTCCCTAAACCCATCCTACATAGGAATTCTTGAGATGCTGCTTTTCCAGAGGAATAGTCTGAGCTGTCCTGGGAGATGACATAACCTAGTGAGGAGAATAGACTTGGTACCCTGGCCTGAATTGGAATTTCAGGTTTTCCATCTTCTGCCTGTGTAACTTATTGGCATATCAGTTGTCCTCCCCAAGCCTCAGTTGTCTGGTTAGAAATAGATGCTAGAGTTGTCAGTATTAGTATATAGAAGTTACTTTGCAGAGGATGACCAAAATTGCTCATTTCAGAAGGTGAGGAAGTTTTTGGCCTGTGACAGAACTTAATGTCTTGCAGCTATAGCTTTAAGATAAGGTTTTTTAATAGCAAAAGGGAGAGATCAGAATGGCTAAAATCCAGAGCCTACACAGGAGATATTTATAATATGCTATTCAAAAAACTGAGTCCCATAGAACCACACTTTCCAAATATTTGCCATTAAGGCCCACATGGAACTTGTTACTGAACCAAGTTGATCTTGCAAGATTTGCAGGGAGAAAACCAAAACGTTGAATTCTCTAGGCCAAAATACTGGAGTGGGTAGCCTTCCCCTTCTCCAGGGGATCTTCCCAACTCAGAGATCAAACTTAGGTCTATCCGCATTACAGGCAGATTTTTTACCAGCTGAGCCACAAGGGAAGCCCTAAAGAGAGAGTTCTCACAGTCCTTCACATTCTCAAATCTCACATTCCTTCCTGAAGGCAAGGGCTCATGGTATTGATGGGATAAAGAATAAAGAAGCAGGACCTTCTGAGGCTTGGAGCTTGAGAGTGTTGGGGGAGGTGCTTGGGGAAAGGCGTGGTAATTGTAGTTCTGAGCAGGAGTAATTGAGCTACAAGCCTTTGCATGAGGCCACTAGAATGGCCTGAGGGTTGAGTTTTTGGTTCCCTGACATCAAAAATTCAGAAATTGGACACTTGTGCACGCCCGGTTGGAAGGTTGGTGGTCCCATCCAATCTTAGCCACTTACACTAGACACAGCTGACTCTAAATTCCTGGAGAAAAAAACTCAGGCAAACATCTCATTTAGGCCTTTTCTGACTTGGAACACATGCAAGTCTTTTTTTGTAGCAACAGTTAAAACAAACTTGATGGGTGAAGGCAGGTTCCAGGTGAAATGGATTTAATGATTCCTTTCACTTGTAGCACTCCACTGGGAGGGATTGGAATGAAGATGAAGCTGCTATGGCTGAAGGCCAGGAGCTGTATAGTGTACCTAGGAACATTACCTGCTATCCTGTGGCTAACTAGGTAGGAAGCACTGCCCAAGGTGCTCTACTGATTGGAGAAGATCTCTATGAACATGGAGAGAACTTGCTAGAAAAGCTCAGACTATGTTCTGCGTGCTGGAGAAATTTAGAGGTCAGTCATTCTTAAACATGAATACTTACTGCTAGTGGTTGGAGGTGGGGCATTGGCAGGAAAGGTGACCTGCTTGGCTTTGTTTCCTGAGCATCTTCACAGATAAAATCTTCTTAGCTCTAGCTCAGGATCTAGTGTTAGTCCAATTTTTTTTTTCTGGTGTAACAGGCCAGTAATGGTCACTTAGCTTTAAGTGAGATTTGTTATTTGTCCTCTGCTGAATGCTGTCAAATTTTAGTGACGGATCCTCTCATGTCTGCCATTTTCTGGAAGTTCTTTTGGCTGCCTTGGGTCCTCATTGCTGTTTGCAGGCTTTCTAATTGCGGTGAGCAGGCTTCTGACTGCGATGGCTTCACTGTGGATGATGTCAGTGTTGCTTTGCCAGGACCACTGAGATGTGCACCCAGAGCACCTTAAAGCGGTCCCATGGACTGGCCCGTGGGGTTGGGCATGTGAGCTGGGAGACTGTTTGGGAGAAAATGTGGCTCACAGGGTGGCTTTGCTGTCTCTGTGAAGTAGAATTCCTTTTCTCTTTGAAATATGGGGGAGTTCTTGCCTAGTTGCTCACCTCCGTGTCTCCTCTGTCTGATCCGAGGGAAGAAGAGAAATTGGGTTAATGAGATGGAGAACAACTCACAGGACATATGTAGCTGAACCTCTTCTTTGGTTTTCAGGGTAGTGCCCTTTCCAGTTTGTGTGGGAAAAGCTCACCAATGCCAGCTGATGGCAGAAGGTTCCCTCAGCCTGGTTCAGGGGTACCACTTCTCCCAAGCTTGGTTCTGATTCAGGTCACCAAGGTAGTCTGACTCACGGTCCAGTTTTCAGTTGTTTCAGAACCAACTGGCAACAGGGAGACAAAGGGCACACCAAACTCTGAGCTGGCATCTGAATTGCTGTCGTGTCATGACCTGTCAGCCTACTAGGATCTGACCCAAATCCCCTTGGAGAACAGACTCAACTGCTGAGTGTGGTCTGTTCAGAAGGTCTTAGGGTGTTGAACAGCTTCCTGTGCCAGTGTGTGGGTTGAAGATGGTGTTCACAGCTCCACTGCTCATGCTATATTCAGTTTTCAACTCTTCTGTCAGAATAAATCCATAAGAGCAGAGTCTATATGAGGGGTTGTTTAGAGGAAACACTCTTGCTAAGGTCTTACAGACTTGGGTTTCTGCTGTAAGGGAGAATGTAAGATTAGTGGGTTAAATTGAGGGCAGTAACGCTATGGTTTTTCCAGTGGTCATGTATGGATGTGAGAGTTGGACTGTGAAGACAGCTGAGCACCGAAGAATTGATACTTTTGAACTGTGGTGTTGAAGAAGACTCTTGAGAGTCCCTTGGACTGCAAGGAGATCCAACCAGTCCATTCTGAAGGAGATCAGTCCTGGGTGTTCTTTGGAAGGAATGATGCTAAAGCTGAAACTCCAGTACTTTGGCCACCTCATGCGAAGATTTGACTCATTGGAAAAACTCCGATGCTGGGAGGGATTGGAGTCAGCAGGAGAAGGGGATGACAGAGGAAGAGATGGCTGGATGGAATCACTGACTTGATGGACGTGAGTTTGAGTGAACTCCGGGAGATGGTGATGGACAGGGAAGCCTGGCGTGCTGCAGTTCATGGTGTCGCAAAGAGTCGGACACAACTGAACAACTGAACTGAACTGAACTGAATGAAATACACTGGAAGAATACTTCTGCTGTGGCCAAGTCTAGGCAGGAGGGATCACAGTGGCAAGATATCTGAAATACTGTTGGAAAGACTGCCCTGTTGTGGAAGAAGTGGGAAGGGCTGAGAGTCAAGAGGGAGCTCTGCCATTTCTTCACATCTTGTATAATCAGGTGCTTTGTCTCCTCCTATTCACCCATATTCTGATCTCACCCAAAGGTGCTTTGTCTTCAGGTCCAATTAGTCACAGTTATAGTCTGAATGTGCCAGGGAAGCCCCATGGCAGCTCCAACAGGGAGCTTGGCGCAAATTCAACATGCCAATACAGTTTGTACCAATGTGCAGTAGATGTGGACCCAATCTACAATCACTTTGTTCATGACACATCTGGCCAGACATGACATAGCTGACCAGACAATGCCCAAGGACTTGATGGACAATCCAGGCCCTTGGATTTTTGTGACATTCACAGCCCACCCACATGATCCCAAGTGCTTTATAAGCTCTGGTGCCCACTGTTCTAAATCCATAAGAGGGTCAGAGGTTAGTAGCACATCCTTAATATAATGGAGCAGTTTCACTGAAATTGGCTGCTTCTGTTTCATTAAGTCCTCTGAAACCAGCCTGTGACATATAGTTGGGCTATGCAA
Organism: Oryx dammah; assembly: GCF_014754425.2. Lineage (NCBI taxonomy): Eukaryota > Metazoa > Chordata > Mammalia > Artiodactyla > Bovidae > Oryx > Oryx dammah. The sequence continues at coordinate 91,010,114 of NW_024070187.1, forward strand.
GTACCCTTGGGGGAAGTATCTGGAACGGACAAGTGAATGCAAATTGATCTTCGCTCTCATCAGCTTTAGCTATAGAGAAAAATATATTAGCTAAGTCTACCATGTAGTGATAAGTGCTCAATGCTGTGGTCAATAGGTCCATCAGGTCATGAATCAATGGTACAGCAGCATGCATAGGTGACACCACCTTATTCAGTTCTCTGTGTCTACAGTCATTTACCATGCACCATCAGGCTTCCGAACAGGTCACACAGCATGGTTAAACGAACTATAAGTAAGTCGTACAATGCCCACTTTCACCACCTCAGCAATGATGGCACCTATTTCTTCAGGGCCACTTGGTAAACGATACTGACCCTCTGAGTGCCAGCGGTAACTGTGGGGGATGCCTCGCATATTCCCTCACAATGGCCTTCACCACACGCAGAGACAAAATTCCCCCACAATGGTCTGCAACATCTGTTCCCCACAGCACGTTCCGGGATCGGGGACACAAACACAGTATACAGCCACACAGGGAGTCATCCAATTTCCAAAGGCCAGGTCATAGCCTTTACCTGAATTGTTTGGTTACCAAAGCCATGACTTTGGGCGGTAGGACTGGGAAACTCTTCTGGCTTGCCCTAAATAAGGCTGCATACGGCAAAGGTGTCAATGAGAGCCATTACTCTTTGTACATTAGCCGATGACCAGTGACTTGCAAGCTGCACATGGGGCCTCTGGCCACTGCTCTGGCTCTTTGGGCAGGTACCTTTGCCTGAGCCTTACTCAGAGTGGAAAAGGGCATCTGGAGGGACATTCTTGGGTGCCATGTAATCTTCTGACTGAAGCACCTGTCTCTTGCTGTGGGTGCTTCCCACTTTGGTAAGCTGTTGCTCCTGTCTCTAGGAGCATAGCTTTGGGCTGTTTATCAATTTTATTTGTCAACTCTGATGCCAGCAAACAGGCCCACATTTGCATTTGCATGGACCCAGATGGGGCCATTACCACCTTGGCCCCACTTTGGGGTCTTCACACTTCTAATGCCCTTTGTCTGCCACTATCCTTCTACTTCTCCCAAGCTTGACATGATCAAGGTCACCTCGTAGATGGTGTGGCCCACATAGGGCATAAGAATAGTGGTAAGGACCTGAAAAAGATAGATGGACATTGTTGAAAATGGCGTCTCAGTGCTGCCTGTAAAATGCTTGTCATCTGGGCCTTGAGTATTTAGGTTAACCATAGACTGTTTCATGCCCAGCTCTCTCACAACTTGGGTTAACTTGGAAAAGTTATGTCACTTACTCAGTGTCTGGGAGTTCTCCTGCATTCGTCCACAGAGTGCAGATGGCAGTGTAATCCACTCCACCAAGGTATGTGTGTGGTTAGGTGACCCCTGCATGAATTGCCTAAGGTTCTGTAATCTTTGTCTCAATGAGGGCTGAGTGATTATAAATGCCAACTCTTCTATCTCATCTCTGGAACAAACAATACCATCCACTCTTCTGTCCCAGAGTCACAATAGCCAAACTGCTAGGGGTCCTCCTTGCTTCTGCCAAAAGTTCTTACCCAAGTTGACTTGGGTAAGGCTGGGTACTTGGTCAATATATTGTGTACTCAGTCACTTTGGGGGCCCCTTGGGGATGCCCATCCTGGGTCAAAGGCTGTTCATGTTTCACCTTCTGCTGCATGATTGTCTTCACAAACAAGCAGGAAGCCACAGTCTCATAACATTCATTGTTACCACCCCTTACTACCTCATTGTCTGAGGCACTGGGTTCATCCAGGTCACACATCTGTTGCTCCAGAGTATGTATACGATATTCTAGTTCTTCCTCCTGTCTCTGTAATTCACACACTTGCACAACATCATGGAGGACACTATCCATATTAACTTCCAGGGCAGTCAGGGAAATCCACCCCATGGTGCCAGCAGCAGTATGTGCCCGTTTGTCTGGCAAATGGGAACTCACTGCCTGTAATGCCTTTTCAAGGCTATCTGGTGACCCATCCACCACCTCCCAGTCTTCCAATGGGGCCACCAGGTACCACATACAACGTAGTGGCCACTGGCTTCCTCCATCCAACCATTGGAGCCTCAGGCTCCTCTATCTGCTGGGAATCTTGTCAGTTACACGAATTGTCTTGCTGATTGCTGAACTCAGGGTAGGCAAGGTGCAAGCGGGGAAGCTGGAAGGAAATACAAGGAGTCATAGAAACTGCAGACATGCTTTATTCTCTAGTGGCTGATGCAGCTGCCAGGGATGTTTCAGGTGGTGCTTATATTGGTATACGTGACCAAAAGTAGCAATTTGCCAGGCCATTACATCATGATGTGTGTGTGCGTTGCTATAGAAGATCTCAGCTGTTACATAACCATGTGAAGTCATTGTTTACTGTGTGGCATGAGTGAGATGACATGGGGCGAGAGAGCCTGACCATTGCCATCTGAGTCCACCACTATTTCTCTACAGAGGAGCAGGCTGAGAACACCTTCACGTTTCATTATAACACCTGAGAAAGAAGAAGGACAAGGTGTGAGACGAAGCACGGCTCTGCAGTAGAGTCTCAGCCATTCTAAGAGGGGGATGGGTGCAGGAATGGCCAGCAGAGGGAACTTGGGTTGGGTGGCAATGGGGAGGCCCCAGTACTGCCCTGTGCTCAGTCTTTGGTTAATTGCTCCCCAGGAAGAATAACTCAGGCTTGATTTGCTACAGCAGATCCTGAAGCATTGCAGCTGACTCCAATGTTTAGAGCAGGTTCTGCATTGAGGGGGGAGTTGAATGGCATGTTCCCTTAACTCTAGAAGTTCATCCTTTGTGCTGAACACATACACTTCTCCATACTCATCTGGGAAGAAATTCCACGGTGTGTGGGCCCCTCTTCCTGAGAGGAGTGTGACAGGTGGGATGATGAGCGGGCAGAACTCATCAGCATAACAGCTTCACTGTTGGAACTACTCTCTAGGGTGACTGGTACTTACCTCCTCCTCCACTGGCCGTTTTCATTCCTCCCCCTGTTATCACCCCTACAGGTCATGGTGGTAAAGACTGAATCCCTCATGCCTGGAGGATCTGTTGTAATAGAAACCATTCTTTTCTCAGGCCAGGGTTTCCATAATTACCTACTCAGTTACAACTTGGCCTAGGGTATACAGAGAAATGTCCAGTTAGATCACCTAAGTTCAATAGACATTATTCTTTGTCATCACTGTAATAGCAGCCTTACATCCTCTTGATGAAAGTTAATGGCTCTTGTTGCCAAAATGGTGACTCTTTGTAGGCTGGCTCCTGGGAACAAAGGTACCCAGATAGCAGGTTATAGCTTGTATTTCAGTGAATCCCATCCTGGGTCTCTTGATAAGACTACATACCTTTTGTGATCAATGATCTATAACCCTGCAGCTCCAGGAGTTGGAAGGATGAGAACTGAAGTTCCCCTGTGGGTCACTGGGAGTGATGGTAGGTCAGGTACTCCCTGGTTCTAGGATCCATTTATTTGTCTTCTTGGAGACAATGCACCATCTAGGCCTCTGACTCAGTGTCTGCACTGCTTCCTGGAGGAAGCACACACATCTATGTCACACGTATAGCACCCCATCTATGCAGAGACTTGCTTTCAAGGTGGTAGACTTTGCTTTTGTGCTTTATTCCAGTAGGATGTATTAACACCGAGGCCAGTAGCCTCTAAACGGTTCAATATGTGAAGTGACCAGTAGATCTCAGGAACTAGCCCATGCTATCTTTGCTTTGAATTGGGTCCCCTTGTTTGTTAGCTGTGACATGTGCAGTTCTTTGATTCCATTAACACCAAGTTGGGGTGCTGATGGAGACTTCCTGGCTGAAAGGCAACCTCTTGCCTGGGACAGGTGTTTATTACTGTGAGAGGCAACTTCTGGCCCTCTCTACATTGAAAGGTACTCAATGAAGTTGACTTGCCACAGAGTGGCATTTTGGTACTCAAGGGATTAAGGAATGCTGGCAATCTAGGGTTTCAGTATTGATGTCTAATGCTGGCAGGTTGGACAACCATAGGCAGTAGAGAGCCTGGCTCTAGTAAGAGAAAGTGTGTAAACATATTCAGAGTGTGTCTCTGCTACTGTGACCACTTAATTCAAGCATATGGTTCAACTGAAAGGCTGGCCAATGTCAGGTAGTAGCTACTGTACAGTTTTGGTTATTTAGGACCTGTGGAACTTTTCTGGTGGTATTAACATGAGATAAAAATATCTTCATTCTGCATGCTCTCTCCCATATGAATCCATATTCCTCTACCAATACCTGCTTGTCTCTGATCTTTCAGTTTTCCTTCTAAACTGGTAACCAGGCTGGTAGGCTATTGCTCATGTGTTATGTACATTCTCACCTCAGCCCCTTCATATGAAATAGGCAAAATGCACTGCTGGAAACCTTACCATTTGGGGCCAGGATTAATACTTAACTGAACTTGTTGAAGTTGTCTAGTCATTCTCCAGTATTGATTTAGTTTATTCATGGGCCAGAGGGTAGAAGTGAACTGAGATATAAAGGCCACCAACACTTTTGCTTGATCCCTAAGCATAGCACTAATTTTGGCCATTTGTTGTTTAATCACCAAGTCTTGTTTGATTCTTTGTGACTCCATGGACTGTAGCATGCCAAGCTCCCCCGTCCATCACCAACTCCCAGAACTTGCTCAAACTCATGTCCATTGAGTAAATGATGCCATCCAACCATCTCATCCTCTGTCACCTTCTTCTTCTGCCTTCAATCTTTCCCAGCATCAGGGTCTTTTCCAATGAGTTGGCTGTTTGCTCTCTTACTAGAGCCAGGCTCTCTACTGCCTATGGTTGTCCAACTTGCCAGAAATAGACATCAATACTGAAACCCTAGATTGTCAGCATTCTTTAATCCCTTGAGTACCAAAATGCCACTCTGTGGCAAGTCAACTTCATTGAGTACCTTTCAATGTAGAGAGGGCCAGAAGTTGCCTCTCACAGTAAGAAACATCTGTTTCAGGCAAGAGTTTGCCTTTCAGCCAGGAAGCCTCCATCAGCACCTAGCTTCAACATCAGTCCTTCCAGTGAATATTCAGGGTTGAGTTTCTTTAGAATTGACTGGTTTGATTTCCTTGATGTCCAATAGGGTCTCAAGAGTCTTCAGCACCACAGTTTGAAAACATCAGTTCTTTGGTAGTCTGCCTTCTTTATGGTCCACATATGGTCACATCCATACATGACTACTGGAAAGACTATATGGACCTTTGTCAGCAAAGTGATGTCTTTACTTTTTAAAATGCTTAGTTTTGCATAGCTTTCCTGCCAAGAAGCAAGTGTCTTCTAATTTCATGGCTGCAGTCACCATCTACAGTGATTTTAGAGCCCAAGAAGAGGAAGTCTGTTACTGCTTCCACCTTTTCCCCATCTATTTGCCATGAAGTGATGGGACTGGATGCCATGATCTTAGTGTTTTTGAAAATTGAGTTTTAAGCCAGCTTTTTCACTCTCTTCTTTCACCTTCATCAAGAGGCCCTTTAATTCCTCTTTGCTTTCTGCCGTTAGAGTAGTAGTATCTGCATATCTAAGGTTGTTTATTTCTCCTGGCAATCTTGATTCCAGCTGGTGATTCATCCAGATTGGCATTTTGAAAGATGTACTCTGCATATAAGTTAAATAAGCAGGGTGGCAATAAACAGTCTTGTCATACTCCTTTCCCAATTTGGAACCAGTCAGTTGTCCCACGTAAGGTTCTAACTGTTGCTTCTTGACCCGCATACAGGTTTCTCAGAAGGCAAGTAAGGTGGTTTGGTATTCCCATATCTTTAAGAATTTTCCAGTTTGTTGTGATCCACAGAGTCAAAGGAAATTCCAGGAAGTGATACTCCAGGTAATCACAGAGCTGGTCATATTCACTGTTTTCAGAGCCCAGCCTCCATAGATCTGGCAGTGTTATGTTCAGATGTTTGTCCGTTTAAATGTGATGTGACCTCGCTCATTCTGGGAAGAGGGTGCAGCTGATGGACTCACTTAGCAACTTCAGCACATTTTCAGTTCTCAGTATCTTCACAACGTTCTTCTGCCAGGTCTCAAAGAAAATGGCTCATGCTTTCTACTGCAGTATCATTGTGGACAAAACAGAAGCCCATAGAGGGTGCTGAGATGCAAAGGGACCAGGCGGTGGGCAGCATCATCTGCTTAGATGGAACTGCTGTGGAGTATGTGGAAGCTTGTGAGAGGCAGGTGCTGTGTGTGGAAAACTTACAGAAAGCACTGGCCAAAGTTAGGAGTGTGTGTTAGTTTGGGTTTTCTAGAAGCAGACCCTAGAGGGAGAAGTCATGAAGGATCAGGACACATAATGAGGCAACACCCCATAAAGTGGTGAAGTAGGATGGGCAAGAGGAGGGAAATGTGGTGTGACATCAAGCAGAGTCCCATAGATAGCGAACAGGCATATAGCAGAGGACCTCTGGAGACAGTACTGGTCATACCTCAGTTATTCCAGTCAAGGGAAAGAACAAAAGTATTGATACCATCCCACTTGTACCTTTTGAACTAAAGCTTGTCACCAGGGTGACAGAAATCCCCAGGCCCTTGGATTGTCTTTAGACAACCCATTTCTCCCATCCCCTCACAACAAAGACATAAGTCCTGGCTGCTGGCAGTCAAATCACCAGGTGCTGTTATGCCTGAATTTGGGATGAGGTATGGAAGGGAGGAGTTCCTCTTTCAGTATCCTATCATGTTGCCTTTTCATACTGTTCATGGGGTTCTCAAGGCAAGAATACTGAAGTGCTTTGCCATTCCTTTCTCCAGTGGACCACATTCTGTCAGACCTCTCCACCATGACCCACCCGTCTTGGGTTGCCCCGCGGGCATGGCTTAGTTTCATTGAGTTAGACAAGGCTGTGGTCCTAGTATGATTAGATTGACTAGTTTTCTGTGAGTATGGTTTCAGTGTGTCTGTCCTCTGATGCCCTCTTGCAACACCTACCATCTTACTTGGGTTTCTCTTACCTTGGGCATGCGGTATCTCTTCACGACTACTCCAGCAAAGCACAGCTGCTGCTCCTTACCTTGGACGAAGGGTATCTCCTCACTGCCGCCCTTCCTGACCTTCAGTGTGGGATAGCTCCTATAGGAAGAAAAGTTATGACCAACCTAGATGGCATATTCAAAAGCAGAGACATTACTTTGCTGACTAAGGTCCGTCTAGTCAAGGCTATGGTTTTTCCTGTGGCCATGTATGGATGTGAGAGTTGGACTGTGAAGAAGGCAGAGCACCAAAGAATTGATGCTTTTGAACTGTGGCGTTGGAGAAGACTCTTGAGAGGCCCTTGGACTGCAAGGAGATCCAACCCGTCCATTCTGAAGGAGATCAGCCCTGGGATTTCTTTGGAAGGAATGATGCTAAAGCTGAAACTCCAGTACTTTGGCCACCTCATGTGAAGAGTTGACTCATTGGAAAGGACTCTGATGCTGGGAAGGATTGGGGGCAGGAGGAGAAGGGGGCAACAGAGGATGAGATGGCTGGATGGCATCACGGACTCGATGGACGTGAGTCTGAGTGAACTCCGGGAGATGGTGATGGACAGGAAGGCCTGGCGTGCTGCGATTCATGGGGTCGCAAAGAGTCGGACACAACTGAGCGACTGAACTGAACTGATGGAAGGGAGGCGTGGGCTGAGTGCTGACAGCTTCTGAAAGCATTTCTCTGAAGCCTGAAGCTAGAAAGGGAAACTCTTAGTCTGTTCATTCTCTACACGGCTAAATAAAGAAGTAGAGCTCCCAAACTAGAAGTGCCCTGAGTGTTATCAATTTTAAATGAGATGAAGTGTCATTTAGTTTGGACTCCTCAGAAAAAGATCTTGAAAGATTTGCACAGAAGGAATTATGGAAGTATTCCCAGGAGAAATCATCGAAGGAACGGGAGGCAAGATAGGGATTGGAACGTAAGCCAAGGACAGCTGATCTCAGGCAAAACCCTGTTCTCTGTGTTATCCACCTGGATCCCACGGGGGAGCCCTAGACTACAAGTTGCATCAGTTGTGAGGTGGACCTTCAAAGTCATATTTCTGACAGTGATTATTTTATATGCCCTTAATTTGGAGACTGGAAAGTGTAAATCCTCAGGGATAGCTGGATCTTGGGGTGTATAGGCAAGACAGGTGCAATAATCTAAGGCCAGTGCTCAGGAAGAAACATGGGAGCTGGCCTTGGAAGTCACATGAGAAGCAGAGCTGAGGGGATACAGAGAAATGATAGACGGGAACTTGAGAGATAGGTGTGGCCTTAACACGGTTCCCTTATAAGCCTGTGGCTAGAGGAGAAAAAAGACTAAAAAGTGGGAGGTAAGATTCCTTGCCTCTGCTCCTTCACACAATGCCTTCCTACCTGCCCGTCTTAGAAACCTGACCCCTCATGGTGCACAGGCTTGCCTTTAGGCTTAATTGTAAGCAATGCTTTCCAGGTAGACTCCTGAAGTCCCTTGCTCTGGTCTGAAGAGAACTAATTCAGCATCTTCTTGAATGCTCTAAAATTTCCATCAGTTGCAGGCTGAGAATTTTCCAGAGAATCTAGTGTCAGGGCCACTGACACTAGAAAGTGGAAGCTGAGGCAGGTCATCGTGGGAGAGAGGGAGACAACAGACCAAAATGGAAGCTCTTCCTGTTGTACAGTGCCCATCCTGGTGCTGCTCCCTCGTGGGGACAAGTCTCAATACTGGCCTCTCAGCTGTTGCTTCTGTTCTGAGGAGTCTACGGCAGGGCTTGTTAAAGCAGCATTCTAAACCTTGGTTTTTTTTTTTGCATACCAAGCAGCCTAGGGGACCTCAGTTCCCTGACCAGGGATCGAACCCACACCCCTGTGTGGTGAAAGCACCGTGTCTTAGTTACTGGACTGCCAGGGAAGTCCCTAAGCCTTGCATGTTAATGATAGCTTGTGGGCTTATTTGTGAAAGTCAATTCTTTGTTCTACAAAACCTTTGGGTAATAAATACATTCTTTAAATTTCTGTGCTATCTTCTGGCTTCCTGTTGCTGTTGAAGTTAAGTGACTTGGCTTTGTTGCTGATGTGCCCAGAGGATTTTGTTCTACTTTGAAATGCACTACCCCCATGTGGTGTCATTAAGAGGAAGTTTTCTTGAGATTTTTTTTTTTTTTCCAACAGAGGATCGGTGTCAAGATGGTTTTGTCTAAGTGGCTGAAGTCATACCATGGGGGGGAATAAAATGGGAGACCATGTAAAAATTTGTGCTTTTTATCTGTTTTAACTGTTGTATGCCTTGCAGTGATAGACTGACATGCCAGATTAAAGGAATTACCGTAAGACTTTGGTAATGTGGTAGTGAGGTGTGAAGTGGTTCAGTCACATGACTAGGTATCAGGGTTTTGATAAGCCCGTGTCTTGGGACTATGCTTTTCACAAGTGTGTCAGTGGTTTTTCTCCCCTGTAGGTGGGACAGGATACATGTAGGTGGGTTGGAGTTGGGTATTTTCCTTCTGGGTCAGTAAGTAAGGCTCTGATGTACTTGTTTCCCTGAGCGCAGGCCTTGTTAAGAACAGTGTGCTCTGGCATGTTTTAAATGAACCTTCTGCCTCTCCCCCTGCCAGAAACAGGAAGGGGCGTGTCTTAGTTCCTAACTGTGGGGACCTAGTCGATCTCTGGGTAGCAAACCTCATGATACTGTGGGGCTTCCTACAGCTAGGTCCCCCTGTTTTTAACTCTCAGACTGGGTGCATTAACCTTCCAGAAACTGTCAACACCAGTTTAGATTATCCTCCCCACTGTGGTTACCCCTTAACTCTCCTCTTACAACCTAGGATTCCTTGATTACCTGTTGTCTCCTCAGTCTAGGGGGCTGCAGTTTTCTCTGTCTTCCCTTCTCTTGTGAATCCCAGAAGAACAAGGTATTCTTTTGTTTATTTAGATCTCCAACTTGTTGGGATAGAGTTGTGATGACCAAGCACATATCTGTAGAAGGGGAAAGCGGAATCTCTTCCACCATCCTGCTTGCCCTTTACAACCAACACAGTCAGATCTGCATCCACTGAAGAAGTTCAACCTTGGCATAGACGGAATGTAAGAATGAAAAATGCTGTCTATTAAAACACCTGATTTTAAATGTCAGAAGCTAATCTGGGTAGAACACTGTCTCTTATGACACAGGACTAAATGTTCCTGTTCTCTCTGTTTGGGGACCTGAGAAGGCTAGATTTGGGGAGGAAAACTCAAGGAGCCCTGCTTTGAAGGAGTGTCCACATTACGTGTAAAATTTGTGGCAGTACTGGTGAGATGAAGCATGTTAGAGCATTTCATATCACAGCATGGTGGTGCAGGTTTGGGACATGACTGCCTAGTGGTCAGGGAGAAGTTCTTCCCTGTTCAGTGGACAACAGGGCCCAAGGCCTCTGTGCAACTCTAGGCTCTGCCTTGACCAAGTACAGGGATTCTCTGGTACTAACACAGGGAGTGGGGGGCTGGAGTTTTCCTTGGCTATGAGCAGGATCTGTTTTATGGTTCTCTTCACTTCTGCCTGAGCTGTTTCCACTTACCAGCCCTTGAATGTAGTCCACACTTTTATTTCTACTACTAGGACTCTTGGTATGGACACGGATCTACAGACACTAGAGCAGGACATGAAATGCATTTGTTGGCCTCTCCATAACTTAGATCTCATCTTCTCAATGCTTTAGAATCACCCGCATCATCTACATATTTCTTTATCTCCAGATGTGAGCTACTAGAATAGGTCAGCATGGGTTGTATTTGGTATAAGGCAGAGACTTAGTGAGAATTTAGGACCACAGTCTCTATCAGAGCCAGGTACCTAAAGCTGTAGGTTTGAGGGATGTATAAGGGACTTGTTTCTAGGGTCTTGAGCTAAGATTAGGGAAAAACTGGAGATATCCTGTGAGTGAAATCCTAGGAGAAAATAGATGGGCAAAACCTCGGTGAAGGAAACTCCTGTGAAGGCAGAAAGGAGCCTCAGAAGGCAGTAGAGCTTTCATCATGCAAGGAAGGAGGGAAGGTAGGTGGGGGTAAAGCCTCAGACTTAATGAAGTTGTACAACAGGTTTGGATAGACTGATAGGGAATCTTTCAAAGTTGCCTGAGAGAGGGGTCCTGGGTCTTATAGAGATGGGCTTGCCTTAGTTTCCCTACCACAGGGCGTGAACTGGACCCATCAATTACCCTGCCCCTTGTAGGAGATCTGAGAGGTCTCTAGAGTTTTCTGTGGTCTCCAGAGTTGCTCCCTGTTTCTACCATGGGGGCCCTTTCAGTGTGGGCGTGAATCTAGGCAATGGAGCATGACATGAAGTGCAAGAAGCCTAGAAAATGGGCTGGAGATATTTGGGTCCCCAAAAGAGGGTATAAAAACCACTTATGTCTGAGGCAGGGTATGTGTGAATCCTGAAGTTGCTATCTCTAGATTCCATGGAGTGAAGGTAATCAGCTGGTTCAGCGGTTCTTGGTCCCCACTGCTCTTGGAACTGACAAACTTTACCAATGGCCTATATGCCTGAGTTCAATGTGTCATAGATTTCAACTCACAAGTCTTTAAAACCTTGCCAAATGGAAACTTACTATACATGCGATACAATTGCTGTTTTGCCCTGGAGGTATTATTGCAGAATTAGTGGTGGTCATTTAGGTCAATTAGTTGGTGTCAAGTAGGAGAGCACCTCCAGTAACTATTGGAATATATTAATACTCACAATTTCCTTAGCTGTCTAGGAAGTTGTCTTCAGTATAATACCTTCATCCCAAATCATTTCAGAAATAGTTCATAAAGCTGGACATCATGTTTCTGAGTAGGCATATAAACACCAAATGGCTAGCTAGCATTTTTTTTGTTGTTGTTCCCTTGCCCTTAATCAGGGAGGTATACTTGACAGTTCTTAAGGAATAATAACTAATGTCAGACCTGGAATTCTGAGAGTAAGAACTCAAGAAAAAGGAAGTTGTGAACTTCGAGGGCTACTTATCCTATTCTGGATTTGAGTCTTAAAGGAGACTCGTCAGATCCTTCCTCAACATCTATTTCTACCTTTTCAGACACGCATACCCTTGATTTTCTTTTAGGAAATGATTTCTCCAGTTTCCCTCTAACCTTAATCATTCTCAAGCATAGGTCTGTCTTCAGCTTATTCAATTTTCCTACCCATATACCCATGATTATAGTGACTAGTTCAGAAATGGGCATGCTTTCTATTCGTTAATTATAAACCCAAGGAAATATTGCTGATGATGAACAACTCACTTTCAAGAGGAGCATTTGGAAAAAAATACATCAAAGATAACAAGGTAGAATACTTGTTATCATTAAGGAGGAAATTCAAACCTCCCAGAAGTTGGAGCCACTTGAACCAGTCTTATGTGGAGACAACTCTAAATTTAGACTTTTCAATTCATGCCAATGTATTCCTATCTTAAGACAATTAGTTTGGATTTTCTGTCACTTGCTACCAAAAACATCCCAACGGTTACAGTCCAGTAGAATATCCCTGAGATGTGGGTATCAGAATAAGCCAATTTTTCATCACTTGCAATATCAAAGCCAACTTGCTTATTAATATATTTGGGTAGTTAGGTGGTAGCATAATATTAAAGACTTTCAGACTATGTATTAGTAGTTCAAAATGGGGTGGGGAGGAGAAGAGAAGAGAGGATTCCCTAGAGGGAGCTGGAAAGGCTATGCCAAGGCCAACACAAAAGGAAATGATCCTATAGCCAAAGGACTATCCTTTTTAATTATTGTCTTGACCAGGCTATTTGCCACTTTTTATAAAGATGATGCTTTCAAAGAGTGCCATAAGTGATATGATTCAAAAGTTAGGAATTTACCACCACTTCTGGTGGTATTTCTGTCCAGAAGTTTTCAAGGAAGGAAAAAGTTTGAAATGGAAACATCCAACAAAAATGAAGGATTAGCTGAGTGACATCATGGCTAATAATACCGGTCCTTGTGCTAGCATTGAAGGTATACAGTTGCCCAGGGCCCCATCAGCCTGGATCTAGTAAGCTTCCAACCTGAGGTTGTAGATCTGAGTCCTGGCTTCCCTGGTCAGTCTGAGTTCCTCCAGCCCCCTTTTTTGGATACTTAGTGATTAGCTTCTTGAAGCTGGATGTAGACACTGAGGGGGATGGCCATGAGTAGATAATTGCAGAGTAGATACACTGGTCAAGAGTAGATCACTGCACCCAGGAAAGGCATGAGTTGATCTAGGTCAATGGCAGAGAGAAATGGCATATGATAGAATGAGCAGACTAGAACAGAAGAATCCAAGATAATTGGCCATGAGCAAACGTGAGGTGGTAATGTGGCCAATAGCACAATATTAGGATTGGAAGGGCTAGAGGCTAACTTTTACAAAGGAGGACCCACATGCCTCAAGTAACGCATCAGTATGGGGTAAAGTTAATAACCATAGCGTCAGGGTAACTTGGGAGCTGTGCCTGGCCTCCTCTTCTGCCTTAGAGAGATGATCATTTTCACTCTGAATGAAATAGCCTTGTAAACAACTACAGGGACACAGAAACTCGTCGTCACAGCTGAATGTATTGAACAGATTTAGTCTTTCATTGAGATCCTAAAATTGTATACTGTTTTTGTTATCTGAGAAGCAGGCATCAAAATGAGATTCATTAAGGAAAATTTTCAGAAAAAAAGGAAACAGAGGAGGAGTTGGAGGATTCTAGGAGAGACGTTAGAACAATGCAGGTATGACCCTATGAAGGAAAGAAGGGAGGAATGGTGGAGAGTGCCTTGGCAGCTAAGAGACCAGGAATGACCCCTCAGGAGAGCCAGGTCTCCCAAGGATGGGCCTTCCCCAGGCCCCTGCTACACTTAGTCATTGGTTGGAAACAGGTGTGGTCTTTAATGGCCACCTTGGTGTTCACAGGTCTACTTCTCTATCAGGTCCACAGAACAGCCCATGATGGTTCCCAAGGCCTCCCTTGCAGAGGATGAAATACAGCTCCCCTTGGGGGGTTTGGTCTTGGCTCCCAGCTGTTATTTGTCTTCTCCCTTCTCCAGTCTAAACTCTCTTCACCCCTGGCTATCACCTGATCTAAAGTCTGGTGCGACCAGGACCAGCATCATAAGGGGTCTGAATCCTTGCTATTCACACCCTTTCAAGTCCGGGCTGCTGAGTGTGTCAAGTATGATGGGGCAAGAAGTGTAAGGACATACCCAAGCAGATCACAGCTTTAGTATCTCAATGAGATCCCAAACTTGTGTGTTTCCACACACATTCTTCCCTATTGCTATCATGTAAAAGAAGCCCAGCCTCCTTCTGCTGCTCAGAATTGGTTATTCCTAATTTCCTGAGAGGTGAGCTTTCTAAGGCTGGGTAGATTTCTATAAGAGATATAAGCAGACTTGTGTGGTCTTGGAAGAAATACAATATACCTGCCTATCTAGTCTCTTGAATTAGTGTGCTATAAACCATCTCGAGACCGTCTAGGTCCCTGGAAGAATTCTAGATCACAGGCAGGCCTATGAGTCTAGTTGGAGGAGCCTGGGCTCATTCATCTACAACGGACACTTGGATATACATGGGGATGCTGCCATTAAGCCACTTCTGTCCGATGATGGCATGGCAAATTACTGATGTTACTGATATGGTGTAAAAAAAATTTTTTTTTTAAAGTCCTTTGTACCTACATTTCAAACTGAACTTGTATGTAGTGGGCTGTTAAAGACTTGGCCTTGGTTAAGATAGATACTTGGTAGAAGATCCTCTGATCCTAGGTAGTAATGCTGCCTTTCATTGTCTTTGGAGGAAGCAGAAGCCACCTATGCATTCAGATCCATAAGAGATGCTCTATATTTGTATCAGATTTTACATCAAAGTGTCTGTTTTCCATACGCTATCATTCAGGAATCAACTTTACCTTCAAAGGACCCTGAATGTAGCTTGTACTCTACGTGAAGGAAAAAGTGTCAATTGCTCATTTGTGTCTGACTGTTTGGGACCCCACGGACTATACCCTACCAGAGTCCTCTGTCCATGGAATTCTCTAGGCAAGAATACTTGAATGGATAGTTATTCCCCTTTCCTGGGGATCTTCATGACCCAGGGATCGAACCTGGTTTTCCAGCATTATAGGTAGATTCTTTACCATCTGAGCCTCCAGGAAAGCACCTGTGAAGGCAAGGCCACAGCTGAAAGCCACAGAGCACTTCTCCTGACCCCTTCACATGGCTCTTCTGACCAGAGGATCAATATGTAACGCTCATCTTCCTCAGTGAGGGAAATGACTTAAGAACCTAAAAACAATGAGCTTTCTGGGTCCAAGCTGCTATTAATTTACTATAAGATGTTCTATGCCTCATGAGATGTGGGTGGACCTGAATTCCTCTCCCATCCTAGCTGGCAGAGCAGATTGGGGAATCCCGGCAAGCCCAAAGGTCAAGTGTGGAATTAATATCATAGGGCTGAGTTCAGTGTTTTGGCCAGGAGATGGCAGCACTGGATCACACAGCAGAGCTCTGTTCCCTGAGCAGCTGTGAGTTGGAAGTCTCAGCTGGGCAGCTTCCTGGAGGGTTTGCGGGGTGTGGTTGACTATGATGGCCATAATGCAGTGGTCCCCGACATTTTTGGCACCAGGGCCCAGTTTCGTGAAAGGCAATTTTTCCATTAATGGAGGGAAGGCAGAGGGTAGTTTCGGAATGATTCAAGCACATTGTATTTATTGTACACTTTATTGGGATCTTTTGTTTCCATGCCTTTCTATTATTACACCAGCTCCACCTCAGATCATCAGGCAATAGATCCCAGAGGCTGGGAATCCTCAACCCTAAAGGATATCCTGGTTATACAACCATGGATGGAAGTGGTTTTGGAGGGGGGGAAAAATGAAGCATAAGCTAAAAGGAAACTGACTCTCAAGGTGCTAATGCAAAGCTGAAGTTCTTTGACAGAAAGAACACCTCAGTGCAGGCATAGCCTTTGAAGCCTAGAGCAGAGCTGAGGATTTGAGGAGGAGGAGCGGGCTCTTAGGTAACAATGGGACGTACCTAGGTGGGTGGCTATAGTGTCACAGTAGCAGAGGATGTCACATTTTCGAAAGCACCCATGCTTGAGAAGCCTGATTCCTTTTCAAAAAACCAACTCTTTCACATTTTCAAAAAAAAAATTATTTATTTTAATTGGAGGCTAATTACTTTACAATATTGTAGTGGCTTTCGCCATACATTGACACGAATCAGCCACAGGTGTACACGTGTCCCCCATCCTGAACCCCCTTCCCACCTCCTTCCCCATCCCATCCCTCAGGGTTGTCCCAGTGCACCAGCTCTGAGCACCCTGCCTCATGCATCGAACCTGGACTGGTGATCTATTTCACATATGGTAATATACATGTTTCAGTGCTATCCTCTCAGATCGTCCCACCCTGGCCTTCTCCCACAGAGTCCAACACTCTTTCGTCACTCAACTTTTCCTCTTAAACATAGACAAAAATATGGCATCAGAAGGAAGTCAGTGTGCGGCTAAATGTCTTTTATACATCTACCTTTCAGATATTTACTGCATATAACTCTTCCATAGACATGGGAGTTTTCTCATCCTCTAGAGCTCATTCTGGAGAAGGCAATGGCACCCCACTCCAGTACTCTTGCCTGGAAAATCCCATGGATGGAGGAGCCTGGTGGGCTGCAGTCCATGGGGTCGCTAAGAGTCGGACACGACTGAAGCGACTTAGCAGCAGCAGAGCTCATTCAATTCCCTCACGTGGGGAAGATTGTGGATAAAGTACAGCAAATTAAGCCATGGGAGCATGAGGTGGGGGCTGTGATGGGAAACAGAAGACTGCAGTTCAACGCCACCCAGTGCTGTGCTTGTGGACGGCTGAACTCACATGGATCCCACCCCCCGCATCCCAGGCTCCTTCAGGAGCATTTTGTTTGCATAGTGACTCTTCATTAGAATGGCATGCCAATCATTAAAATAAAACATGCATGGTGAAATCAGATTGTTAGCAGTATATCTGTGGAAGACAGAACTCTTTGATGAAGAGATATCTCTATTCATTCAGAAGAAATTTTTTAGCTCTTCCCAAGAGAGTGGAAAATTAAGAATGCTAGTACAGTGCTCTATATGAATTAGAGTAGTTTTTATACTGTAAAATCCTATGTTTTTTTTTTTTTAACAGCCTAGGAGGTTAGAATCTAAATGTTACTAAATCTGGAAGTGAGAGGTAAATATCTTAAGTTAATTGAGCTTGGGTGTTGCTCTAGGTGTACAGCCCAGTTCTGACTTGTTGAGAGTGGTTTCATAGACACCATGAACTTTACATGGGCAGAAAGTGCATCTACGTTATTTCAGGTCTCATGGAAGAGAGAGGTATGGTTTCGATTACTGAGTATTCTAGTGGTAGGAATGTGGTGATCTGGACACTCACCTCCCGCTACTCACACTGGCTGTGTTGGTCCTCACTGACACTTGACCCAGAGGGGCATCAACATGTATATGACCCATTAGAGTTGCCCCACAGTGGCCTGAAATGGCTGTCATTTGGGCTCTGCAGTCGGGAATTAGATGTGGGCTGTCAGGGGGAGGGCACATCCTTGGGGTGAAGCAAACCCTGAGGGAGATGAGAACTGGAGGCAGCTGCCATCCAGCTGAGCAGCTGGAACAAAGCCCCCTTCTTTGAAGAAGATCTGGGGGTGCATTTTCAAGTCCTCCATATCTAGTGACTCTGTGAAAGGAGCATCCTCCATAGTCTCTGGCCTGCTCTTCGCAGGGGTGTGCTCAGCTCTGGTGTCTTCCCAAGAGCCCCTGCCTTTCCTACAGAGCCCCCACCATGGAACCAGAGCACTCGTTACTGGATGCTGGCAGGGCAGAAAGGAGCTACATGGGAACTAGACTCAGTCCTATTCCCAGTAGGACTTGGAGACTCATAGAGGAGCAGGTTGCCAGCAACTGCCATGTACTTAACCCACTTCATGTTAGGGAATCAAGAAACTATTGCAGAAGAAATACATCTGCAGGATTCCAATTTGGGGGACCATTTTAGAGAACACTTCAACAGTGGTCTGCATTCCTCTCAAATGTCACTTCTGGAGCTTGTACAGAATGGCTAAGATCAACATGCCCTTCTTAGAGCCAGGAAGTCGGGACTAACATGGAAGATGTTTTTTCTCTGCCACTGGCCAAAAGTAGGTTCAGGCTCTATTATAGAACCATCTGCCTTAAGCTCTCTTATATTCTTTACAGCGTGCTGTGACCTCTTTTAGTTGGTTCCACTTCTCCTTTCCCTGCCAGACACAAGAGCTGATTTTTTTGTGGGCAATTGCTGTGGGAACTTAGTCAGTGTCCTGCAGGGAAACCTCATGGGATTGTGGGGCTCCCTTAGGCTGGGTATTTCAGTGCCTGGAGTGTTTCAATCTCAGGGGTGCCTGCACTGCCCCTCCAGGGACTGGTCAAGGTTTTTCTCGCCCTCCTGGTCCTCCCTGTGGGTTCTCAGCACAAGTGCAGTCTCTGCATATGTCTGCTCAGTCACTTCAGTCACATCCAACTCTTTGCAACCCTGTGGACTGTAGCCCGCCATGCTCCTCTGTCCATGGGTTTCTCTAGACTAGAATACTGGAGTGGGTGGCCATGCCCTCCTCCAGGGCATCTTCCCCATCCAGAGATTGAACCCACGTCTCTTACATCTACTGCATTGACAGGTGGGTTCTTAACCACAATCACCACCTGGAAACCCCAACAAGTGTAGCAACTCCCAGTATTCACCTGTGTGTCTCTCCAACCTAGGGGTCAGGAGTTTGCCCTGGACCTTCCCCTCTTGTGAGCGTCCAGGAAGGACTGTCTTTTTCTTTTCATTCTCAGTATCTTACTGGTTGTTAGGACTGAGTGGCCCCCTCTAGCCTCCATGCATGTGGCCCTGGAATGTGGGAATCTCTTTTTCCACCATCTTCAATGTTCTCCTGCTTGTGTTCCATAATCAGAAGTCTGAGATTCATGTTCCTCGGCAGAACATAAACCTTGAAATACAAGAAATGTGAAGAACAAAAGAAGGAAGAGTTGGCCAATAGTTTGCCTGCAACAAGGACTCATGAAATGCGCCTTTGTGTCATTTGGAGTGATGGATAGTAGACAGGTCAAAGAGATGACTTTCTTTGAAAATATTTGTACATATCAGACAGGGTTCTTCCCAGAATAGCTTCTGTTACAGGATGGTAGGACTGCGTGCTCTCATTCTCACTGGGCAGGGACTGAGACAAAGGCCAACTTTTGTGGGAGATGCAAAGGTGCCCTGCTCTGACGGTACAGCCATGTTGTGTGTAACATGTGATGACCTTACAGGACCTGAGGCAGCTCATTCCCTGAAGGAGGTTAGGGAACCTTGGACAGCATCCCCATGTGATGGGTACATGTTGCATGTGACCCTGCCTCGTGGTCAGGGCACAGCCCTCGTTCCTGTTCATGGTGGACAAGAGGGTCTGAGGCCTGAGTGCAAGTTGAGGCTCTGCCCTCAGGGGTGCGGAGGAGATTCTTTGGGACGAGTGCAGGTTGGGAGTACAGAGGAAGCAACTTTGGCTGTGAGCTGTATCTGTTTCAAGTTATCTTTACTACTGTCTGAGATATTCTATACACCAGGCCTTGTCTGGGCCCTTATGTCTGTTACTGGGATGCTCTTGAGCTGAACTTGGATCTGCAGACTTTGGAATTGGGCATGGAACTTAAGTCTTCTCCTAGACCACCACTGAGTTCCCTAAAAGAAAGTTGAAAGCCTTAGTTCTGAGGGAGGGTTTGAAACTTCACATTGCCTCCCTCCCATGGGGTCAAGCTGTTTTAATGGTTCTAGCTGTAGTTGGAACTGAGAAATTTTATGTTACCTTTATGCCTGAGTTCCTTGTCTCATAGGTTGCAACTCAAGTCTTTTCTGAAATTGGTCAAGCGGCTGAATGTCACTGTTCTGCCTTAGATGTATTGCAGATTTCATTACTGGGTCATCTTTGAGGCCGTATGAATGAGCGAACTGACAGTAACTACTAAAGTTTATCTACAATTTCCTTAGGAGGTATTGCTGCAGTATGACAACCCTATCCAAAATCATCTTAGAAATTGATCACAAAATGGAACCTCATGGCTTTGAGTAGGTAAACCAACACCAAAAGGTAGTTAAGATTTTTTGTGTCCTTGCCCTTGATCATGGAGGTTAACAGGTCTCAAAGGATGATCAGTTCAGTTCAGTCGCTCAGTTGTGTCCGACTCTTTGCGACCCCATGAATCGCAGCAAAGAGTCGGACACGACTGAGCGACTGAACTGAACCGATTGTGTCCTTGCCCTTGATCATGGAGGTTAACAGGTCTCAAAGGATGATAGTTAATGTCAAAGCTAGACCTGGGATTTTCAGAGTGGAATCTCCTCAGGGAGATAGCAGGTGTGAACTCAGAAGGCTAGCCATCCTACTGTGAGCTAGTTTTAGAGAAGAGACATGCTAGTTCCTTCTTCCACATTATTTCCACATTATCAGTCACACACCCCCTGACTTTGTTTTAGGAGACCGTCTGTTCCCTGGTTTCCTTCCAGTCCCAGTGAGTCTCAGTCAAGGGTCTGACTGGCTTCAACTCTTAGAGTCCCACTTCCCTCTTATAGATGATATCCACAGTGACTAACTCAGGGAGGGATATGATGTCTAATCAGCCCCTACAACCCAGAGAGATTGCTGGAAAGGTGCACTTTGTTTTCTGAGAAGGCCTTTTGGAAAATATATTTGAATGAAAATGAAGGCTAGAGCATTTGCTGTTAGGAAGGGAGAGCCTTCCCTGAAGGTGGGAGCTGGAGTCTTGTGTGGGTCCCCCAGGTTGACATTGAGGAATAAATATGAAAAACCACTGAGAGCTGAGGAGTGATGAGGAAAGAAAGTTGTCTGGTTCTTGGAAAAACTGATGTCTTGATTCAGCCTCAGTGGACAAAACACCTAGACTCTTCATTTTGTAAGCCAGTGTATTCCTGACTCAAAGAAATTATAGTTGGGGTTTTCTATCACTTGCAAACAAAATAATCCTAAGTGACAGAGTTCAGTGGACCATCACAAAGATGTTGGTATTAGAATAAACTTGTTTATTCCATTGTTTACAATACGAAAGCCGACTTGCAACTTAAGAAACTTGGGATATGAAGTAGAAATGTATGTTAAAGGCTTTTCAGAGTAAGTTCACAATGGGGCAGGGGGAGAATGAAAAGGCCCTCAAGTGGAGGCTGGCAAGTCTTGTCCAAGGCCAGTGTTAAAAAGCCTATATCCGTAAGACTATCCTACTTATAATTGAGTTTACAAATAATGGTGTTATTTTTACAAAGACAGCGTGTCTTGAATAATACAAGTCTAGCAAACTTGGGAAGCCTTCCCTGATTCTGGGACTTCTGTCTAGGAATGATGAAACTTGAGGCAAGGAAGAAAAAAATCTTAAAATAGAAAGTGAGTTGCCATGTCCTCCTCCAGAGGATCTTCCCGACCAATCCAGGGATCAAACTCACACGTCTCAAGTCTCTCGAATTGGCGGGAGGGTTCTTTACCACTAGCACCACCTGGGAAGCCCCCAAATAGAAACAACAAATAGAGGATGAGCTGAGTGATGTCATGGTTACTAACACCAGGGTTTGTGCTAGCTGTGGTCTTATAGAGTTGCCTAGCTATCAGTCAGTCTGGATCCAGCGAGCCTCCATCTAAAGGAACAGCTCTGATCTGGTCTCCCTGGTCAGGCTGGGTCCCTCTAGCCACTTAAATTTCAGATGTCCACAGTCTGCCTCTTTTTGAGGCACAATGAGGATGTTGATGGCTGTCACATGTTGACAGCTACATCTCGGGTGGTTGCGAGTTAATGTGGGTCAATAGGAAAATGAAGTGGCACATGGTGAAAACTGAAGACAAGAACAGAATAACCCAAAAGGATTGGACCCAAGCACAGTGAGGTGGAAACTTGGCCAATCATTCCCCTGTCTCCTAATCCTTATCCTTGAAGAATTTTGGGAAAGGAGTATCCTTATCTCAGGCATCCCTTCAATATGGGATAAATGAATATCCACAGTGATGAGATCATTCAGGAGTTACACCTGCACCCCCCTGCCCTAGGTGGTCACTGTTCCAGTGACTGGGTATCTTCAGGTACAATATATTCAGATACAGCTTTGTCCTGTATACGCTGCTTAAGATTTTGGTGAGGTTTGAAGCATTCTACTGTAGGTTTGCGTTCTCTGAGAGGCAAATGCCAAGATGGGATGAGAAATTTTTTTTGTGTTGAGAGACAGGTTTGCAGTGGAAATTTAAAGGGAACTGGAGTATCTGTAGGTGCCATAACCATAATGCTGGCCTAATGCTGTGAAGGTAAGAAAGAAGGGATGTTGGATAGGAAGTCAGCTAGATTGTGCTGCAATACTGAGTGCCTTGGTATCATCGATGGCAACTGAGAGATCAGAAATGACCCCTCAGGAGACCCTGGTCTCCACGGGAGGGACCTTCCCCAGGCCCTTGCACTCGGTCACTGGTTGGAAACAGCCCGTGGGGTGTGGGTCTGATGGTCACCAGAGGCTCCCTTGTGCTCACAGGTCCCCTTCTCCACCAGGTCCGCAGAGCAGTCCATCATGGTTCCCAAGGCCTCCCTTTCAGAGGGTGTGAGTGGGGTGAAATACAGCTCGCCTTGGGGGGCTTGAACGTGGGTCACAACTGATAGCCCTCTTCTCCCTTTTCTCCTCAAAACTCTCTGCTGAAGAGAGTTTTGGCTCTCACCTCATCTGAAGATTGGTGTGGTGTGGCCCTAAGTATCATCTGTAGTGTGTGAATCCTCACTAGTAGACCCTTTTCAAGCCTGAACAGCTGACTGTATCTTCCTACACAAGGAAAGGAAGTCTGATCACTTGAAAAGTGGATCACTCTTGTTCAATACACATTACTCACTGCTCCCATCATGTAAATGTAACCCCGCCTCTTGATCAGTCAGTTTTGCCAACAACAATGACTCATGAAATGCCCCTTCATGTCATATGGAGTGAGGGGTAGTAGACAGGTCAAGGTTTTACCTCCTGATTACTGGACCCTAAAGGTCTTTCTAGTAGGGATACAAGAGCACAGAGATGCTCTTTAATGTAAGACTGCTTCTTCAAGCACAATCCTAAACTTGGAACTTAGGTTTCCTAAGTTAGTGCATCTACTAAGCTTTCTGAAGGTTTTTCGACTTTCTACTTAAAGGGTAGCCTCTTCCGAGTGCTGTTTTGTGATAGGGCCATGAACTCCATGATCAGGGGTCCGTTCTATACCTTCTTTTTTCTGAATTGATAACTGGTAAGGTGTATTCTTTAACAGGGTACATCCCTGTGGCTGGAGCACTGCAGAAGACCCCAGAGAGTGGTACTGCTCGAGGCTCTACAGGCAGGAAATACTAACCCACACCAAGATTAGGAATCCATTCATGGGTGGCTTCATATATGGCTTGTCTCTAATGGAAAGGCCTCCATGTAGTTGGAGTAGTTAGCTTGCTACCAAGTTACGGGCTGGCAGTCTTTACAAATCCTGCCACGCTGAGAGCTCAAACAGTGCCTGACAAGTTTGACTTTCAGACGGAATGGCAGAATGTCACATTCCAGAGAAAGTCTAGCTATGTTGTTTGCTGCTAAATTACCCCCATGTCTGCAATCGTGACCACTGCATTCGTTTGCCCATTGAGGGCTTGCTGATATCAACAGGCAGAGACATTTTCTCTGTCTGGTCATAGCATGCCTCTTCTGTGCTGGGTGCTTTGTAGTGGATATGAAAATCTGCATACTTTGTATGTCCACATGCCCTTCCCTACGTCTTGTTTAATCTTCTGGTCCTTCTCCACCCAGACCCTGATCAGATGGCTGGGCCATTGCCCACTGCCCAGAAATCAGTATATATTCACCATATCTTTTACATGAAGCTGGTTTATAGAGCAGCAGCTGGAGCTATGGCTCAACTACTCTCTCTTAAGTAGGAAGACCCAGAGATGCATTGTCAAGGCTGCCACATATAGTGTGGATCAAAGATGCTTTGGTATTAGAGTTAGTATTCACCTACCAAGTGTAACATAACTCTCTTCACCAAACCACTACTAGTGATGCTAACAGAGGTTTCTCTTTTTTCAGTTAAAAAAAAAAAAAAAGGAACTTACCTTTCAACTTTTGCCACAGAAAACCATGATCTGGCCCTTAGATATTGTACTTAGTATCTAGATATCTCTTTGTATACCTCCACTGCCTGCCACCCACCCTGGCCCCGGCAACCTGGCTTATGTGACTAAATGGGTCAAAACAGGTTAGAGCATGTGAACTGGTCTTCTTCTGAGTAGACTGTGGAGTCTAGACTCACTGAGGCTTCTGACTCCCTATGATTTTGCCTTTGGATAAATTCCTCAGATTTCTGAGTTCCTGCCTCATCCCGGTTGGAAGTGCAGGTGAGGGGATCAGATAAACCCCAGGGGTGATCTGTAGTTTATTTAAAAACAAAGTTTGCACTTCTGAATCCCTTTGGCTTACAGGCTTTTTGGTGCTGAAGAGATAACATGGATTGGCTGGGAGATGACAATTGTTTCTTAGGCCACTCGATTGAAGAAGGATAGTGGTTCTTTCTGGGAGCATGTTATAGAGGTGGCAGCAGGGCCTGGTTTTGTGTAGGCAGCCAGCATCCCGACAGGGACCACAGTGTCAACTACAAACTGGCACTTGCCAAGAGCAAGTGACTGAACAACGAGGGCATTTGCCCTCTGCCTCTGCGGAGACTGAACCCCTTTCCTGCTGCAGCTGTCGACCTTCGACAACCCCTGAAGGAGTTCAGGGTGAAGAGTGAGGCACTCTGTGCTCCAGGGAATCTGGTGGGATGGCTCTTTAGATAGTTGGATATTTTCAGGAACTGATTTCATGATCCCAGTCTTTGCATTGGCAGACAGAATGAAAACCACAATCACAGAAAACTAATCAAACTGATCACATGGACCACAGCCTTGTCTAATTCAATTAATCAACAAGCCATGCTGTGTAAGGCCACCCAAGACAGACTGGTCATGGTGGAGAATTCTGACAAAAACATGGTCCAGTGGAGAAGGAAATGGCAAACCACTTTAGTATTCTTGCCTTGAGAACCCCATGAACAGTTCAGTTCAGGTTAGTTCAGTTGCTCAGTCGTGTCTGACTCTTTGCGACCCCATGAGCTGCAGCACGCCAGGCCTTCCTGTCCATCACCAACTCCTGGGCCTACCCAAACTCATGTCCATTGAGTTGGTGATGCCATCCAACCATCTCATCCTCTGTCGTCCCCTTCTCCTCCTGCCCTCACTTTTTCCCAGTATCAGGGTCTTTTCAAATGAGTCAGCTCTTTGCATCAGGTAGCCAAAGTACTGGAGTTTCTGCTTTAATATCAGTCCTTCCAGTGAATATTCAGGACTGATTTCCTTTAGGATGGACTGGTCGGATCTCCTTGCAGTTCAAGGGACTCTCAAGAGTCTTCTCCAACACCACAATTCAAAAGCATCAGTTCTTTGACACTCAGCTTTCTTTATAGTCCAACTCTCACATCCATACATGACCATTGGAAAAACCATAGCTTTGACTAGATGGAACTTTGTTGGCAAAGTAATGTCTCTGCTTTTTAATATGCTGTCTAGGTTAGTCATAACTTTTCTTCCAAGGGGTAAGCATCTTTTAAATTCATGACTGCAGTCACCATCTGCAGTGATTTTGGAACCCCCAAAAATAAAGTCTGCCACTGTTTCCCCATCTATTTGCCATGCAGTGATGGGACCAGATGCCATGATCTTAGTTTCTGAATGTTGAGCTTTAAGCCAACTTTTCCGCTCTCCTCTTTCACTTTCATTAAGAGGCTCTTTAGTTCTTCTTCACTTTTTGCCATAAGGGTGGTGTCATCTACATATCTGAGGTTATTGATATTTCTCCTGGCAATCTTGATTCCAGCTTGTGCCTCATCCAGCCCAGCATTTCTTATGTTGTACTCTGCATGTAAGTTAAATAAGCTCAGTGACAATATACAGCCTTGACGTACTCCTTTTCCTATTTGGAATCAGTCTGTCGTTCCATTTCTAGTTCTAACTGTTGCTTCCTGACCTGCATACAATATGAAATGGCAAAAAGATAGGACACAGAAAGACAAACTCCCCAGGTCAGTAGGTGCCCAATATGCTACTGGAGAACAGTGGAGAAATAATTTCAGAAAGAATGAAGAGATGGAGCCAAAGCAAAAACAATACTCAGTTGTGGATGTGACTGGTGATGGAAGTAAAGTCTGATGTGGTGAAGAACAGTTTGCATAGGAACCTGGAATGTTAGGTCCATGAATCAAGGTAAATGGAAATTGTCAAATAGGAGATGGCAAGGGTGAACATCAACATTTTAGGAATCAGTGAACTAAAATGAACTGGAATGGGTGAATTTAACTCAGATGACCATTATATCTACTACTGTGGGCAAGAATCCCTTAGAAGAAATGGACTAGCCCTCATAGTCAACAAGAGAGTCCAAAGTGCCGTACTTGGGTGCAGTCTCAAAAATGACAGAATGATCTCTGTATGTTTCCAAGGCAAACCATTCAATATCACAGTAATCCAAGTCTGTGTCCCAACCAGTAATGCCGAAGAAGCTGAAATTGAATGGTTTTATGAAGACCTACAAGGTCTTCTAGAACTAACACCCAAAAAAGATGTCCTTTTCATTATAGAGGACTGGAATGCTAAAGTAGGAAGTCAAGAAGAGATGCCAGAATAACTGGCAAATTTGACCTTGGAGTACAAAATGAAGCAGGGCAAAGGCTAAAAGAATTTTGTCAAGGGAACAAACACCATTTCCCAACAACCAAAGAGATGACTCTACACATGGACATCCCCAGATGGTCAATACCAACATCAGATTGATTATATTCTTTGCCACCAAAGATGGAAAAGCTCTATACAATCAGTATAAGTAAGGCCTGGGGCTGACTGTGACTCAGATCATTTGCTTCTTATTGCAAAATTCAGGCTTATTTGAAGAAAGTAGGGAAAATCACTAGACCATTCAGGTATGACCTAAATGAAATTCCTCATGATTATACAATGGAGGTGACAAATAGATTCAAGGAATTGGAGCTGGTAGAATGCCTGAAGAACTATGGATAGAAATTCATAATACTGTACAGGAGGCAGTGACCAAAACCATCCCAAAGAAAAAGAAATGCAAGAAAGCAAAGTGGTTGTCTGAAGAAACTTTACAAACAGCTAAGGAAAGAAGAGAAGCAAAAAGAAAGAAAAGAAAAGGGACGATATACCTGACTGAATGCAGAGTTCCAGAGAATAGCAAGGAGGGATAAGAAGGCCTTCTTAAATGAAGAATGCAAAAAAGTAGAGGAAAACAGTAGGGGAAAGGCTAGAGATCTGTTCAATAAAATTGGAGATATCAAGGGAACACTTCATGCAAGAATGGGTGTGATAAAGGACAGAAACAGTAAGGACCTAACGGAAGCAGAAACGATTTAGAAGAGATTCAGTGCCCACACAAGGACCACACAGACCATTAGCAGCATCCACAAGAGTGATGGCCCACTGCGTAGGAGGTGTAAGCAGCAGAATTTGGTGGTGGGTGTAGCCACTGTGGGAAAATTCACTGATTGAACTCCTGGGTTTCCTAGCAGGGAATACTGGGGAGTGTTGGTTGGTTTTCTCCACCAAGAGAAGATCTGGAGAGGAGATCTGATCTCGGTGCAAAGACAACTATTTTTAAAAGTAGAAGCACTTGATGGAGACTCCTGTAGGGAGAATCATCCACTGTTCAGTGAATGAGCTGTAAATTGAACTGCTCTTGGTTAGTTAGCTGATACTAGATTCTTACCCTCAGGGAAGCCACTCCGACTCCTCAAGAACACTGGGTCCTCATCTTTGCTAGAAGTGTCCTCTGAGAAAGCTGTTTTACTACCATAGCAGTGTAGTGTCTGGTATGATTGTGGAAGCTTTGAGTGTCCTTGTATTTTTCTCTGAGAGACTGTACCTGATCTCTATTGGATCTGGGTGAGTATTTGAAGGAATTTGAGTGGAATGTTGAAAATGTAGGTGCACTTTCCAATTCTTTAATAACTGCTCATGCATTCCTATTACCAGGGCATTTAAGAATTCCTGAAAGCAAGCCAGTACCCTGCGTCATTCTCTAATCTTTTCTGTCCTTCAATTTGAAATGAGACTATTCTGCTACAAGGAAATTGAGTACTTTTAAAGTGCTTAATAGGTACTTAAAAATGACCTATGCCAGGCCTTTGACGTTTTACTTTAAAGATTTTATTTGTAACATTCTTTAATATTAGGACTATTAGACATGAGTGTATCACATTTCTCTCAATTCACTTGCTTTGGTTTATTTAGCTGCCTACATTCTTGTATTTTTTTCACTTATCCTGTGTAAGATTGAAACCATGTAGTTTTCCCCTATTTTTTCTGTAGACAATCCAATTCTCTCATCTAGAAGAAACCCTCTTTCTTTCCTTCTAGATTTTCTATGCATACACTTCAATTTCCACAAAGTAGAACCAAACTACAAAGAGCATTTTGTGTGTATGTGTGAGGAGAGTTTCACTTTGCTAAAACGAATAAGTAGGCAGGGCTGCATTCTTTTGGGAGGTTTTAGATGGGAGATTAATCCATTTTCTTGATTTGTCCAGCTACAATGGCTTGGAGTTCCTTGGCTCCTGGCCCCATCTGTTTCTAACACCAGTGATGGCTGGTCTAGATTCTTAATTCCATTACTCTGATGCATCTGCCTCCCTCTCCTAGTTTTAGGACTCTGACTGTAACTTCCCGCTGGGATAATGTAGGATAGTCTTCCTGTTCTGTGCTCTGCTGATGAACAACCTTAATTCCACCTGCAGTCTTAATTCTCTCTTTCCATGTCTCCTAATCTGTTCATGGCTTTGGGGAGTTAGGATGTAGACCTCTTGAGGGGCCATTCTTCTACCATAGAAGGGAATGGGAAGCAGTCTCTACCTGGAAAGAACAGGCGCTCATGAAGGAGTCACTGAGGTCCACTAACTATACAGACACTTCCTGTGGGATACATGCCGGGCACTCCCGTTGTAGCAGAGATCAAGTCCAAAGCTTGTTTCTTACGGATACTGAAAGGACAGATCTGTGTACAGAGGGTCTATTGCTACTCTTGGAAGAAGGACATGATCCTTCTTTGATCTTCCTTTCCTTTGACCTATGAGCTTTTCCTGAGATTTCCTTATATTTCCTACCTCTTCAAATGTCTGGTTGTAATTTGAGGTGCTATTAGATCTATTACTTTCCATTCTTGTATCTGCATACAGAACATTCGGACTTAAGGACGGGTGCTGAAATTCTTCCTCTGTAGCCTGACCATCTTCTTAGCTTTGTATAACTAAGCATTCATGTTGTTCTGGTTTCTGTGTGATTTTTCTGCTTACATGGGTTTGATCTCTTTGATCTTCAGGGTTCCAATTGCCCTTGTCTCCTAAATGAACATGAGTTCAGTTCAGTCACTCAGTCATGTCCGACTCTTTGTGACCCCATGAACCTCAGCATGCCAGGCCTCCCTGTCCATCACCAAATCCCGGAGTTCACCCAAACTCATGTGCGTCAGGTCGGTGATGCCATCCAGCCATCTCATCCTCTGTCGTCCCCTTCTCCTCCTGCCCCCAATCCCTCCCAGCATCAGAGTCTTTTCCAATGAGTCAACTCGTCGCATGAGGTGGCCAAAGTATTGGAGATTCAGCTTCAGCATCAGTCCTTCCAATGGACACGCAGGACTGATCTCCTTTAGGATGGACTGGTTGGATCTCTTTGCAGTCCAAGGGATTCTCAAGAGTCTTCTCCAACACCACAGTTCAAAAGCGTCAATCCTTCGGTGCTCAGCTTTCTTCACAGTCCAACTCTCACAACCATACATGACCACTGGAAAAACCATAGCCTTGGCTAGATGGACCTTTGTTGGCAAAGTAATGTCTCTGCTTTTGATTATGCTATCTAGGATGGTCATAACTTTCCTTCCAAGAAGTAAGCATCTTTTAATTTCATGGCTGCAATCACCATCTGCAGTGATTTTGGAGCCCCCCAAAATAAAGTCTGACATTGTTTCCACTGTTTCCCCATCTATTTCCCATAAAGTGATGGGACCAGATGCCATGATCTTCATTTTCTTTTTAGTTCCTCTTCACTTTCTGCCATAAGGGTTGTGTCATCTGCATATCCAAGTAATCAGTCTCATGTTCATTTATGAATATGACAGGCAAGAAGCAGACAGGCCAGGCCTAGCATGCTTATGATTCTTCTACTAGGCTAGGAAAAATACAGCATTCTTGATTTCTAAATGGCCAAATGACCTCTACCTTTTAAATGACCTCTACCTTTGAGTCCCAGATAAATATATCAGTTATTTGAGTTACATTTGGGTTAAAGCCTTTTTAAATTACAATCAATCAATTCAGATTCACTTCAGCCTAGTTAGGTTTCCTAAAAAGCAACAAGGAGAGACGAGTATTTGGATGCAAGTCAATTCCTGGAAGGTGATGCCAGGAAACACGGAGTTACAGAAGTGAATCAGGGAAGGCAGGTCAACCACTACACACACATGAGTGGAATGAGCACTGGGGATCACTTGGGCCACCTCTGCTGGGACAGTTCTGAGGAATGATCTAGGCAGACTCTGAAAGGGAAGGCCACCTACTTCCCACTGACTGCAGGTTCTTGCTGGGGCACTTACTCCAGGACTCTTGGCCTGCCTTGCACAGCATTGACCTGTGGCAGAACAGACACACAGGAAATACTGGCACGTGGGTGTGTCTGTAGGTTTCCTCTGGGTGGGTCTGCTCACTCTGCGAGTGTCTGCTCAGTCTACTTGGCTCACTTTTGGAACCATTATTCTATTTGGAACCACTTGTGCCCCATATTGAGTGCACTTCTCTTCTCTTGACTTGAAGAATCAACCTGTACAAGGAAACTGACAATCAGATTAGTGTGAGAAGCCACTATTCCCACAGCTGCCATGATGAGTTCCTAGACTGCAATAGATACTCATCTCCCTCTTTAACTACACATTTTATATGCCTCTTGATCCTCTGCCAGTCCCTCTGCTTATTCATATGAGGACACATATATTACATATCCATGGAGCATCCAAGCACTTGGCTACTTTGTCTAATCACATGATGGTTCCTGCATAAGTGTACTTGTCACCAGTCTCACTAATAGAGCCACTTAAACCCAATGAGTCTATACACAGTCCCCTTTGTGCAGCAGAAGCTGGTTTCTTCGTGATGTTCAGGGTTGGTGATCTCTGCCTTATTTACCACTCCTTTGGTCTACTTGCCTCCTGGCATGAAGTCCGTAGCCTGACCAATTGTGGCTTTAGGTCTCTGGATCCTGTTCTGTACCTCCTGGTGGAAGTCTTCCTCTTTGGGGGGTCAGAACCACTAATCCTGCAGGGCCTGAAGCTGTGGGGACAGGAAGCACCTCCTCTTCTAGCAGACCACAGGGTAAAATGGTGAGAAAACCTGTCCTACTTCTGTCTTTTGTTCCAGAGAGCTACAGTACTATATTCATAACCAACATACCAAATAATAGAATATAATTTGGTTATGGTAATGCAGATATTGTAATGTTGATTTGAAACCAGCTGTATCATATCCCTAGTGGACATGAGGCTAAACCGCTAAGATCCTGGATAACAGTCAGGCGAAGACAGGAAATACAGTGTTGAACTGTGCTGAGTCTAGGTGACCCTGTTCAACTTGAGGCTGAGTATCTCTGAAAGGCCTCTCCAAGCTAGTCTGGGGCTTGTCTTATCTGCACTGTCTGCTCAGGAAGCCACTCCTCTTAAGGCCTTGTAACTTCAGGAAGTGGTTTTCCAGGTCATCACAGGGCTGGGCATATATCTGTGGTATGCAGACTCAGGGTATGTAGATTCACCAGGGTCAGGTTCAGATGTTTATGTGAATGAACTGTGACCTCATCCATTCTGTGGAGATGGTACAGTTAATTGACTGACTCAGCAACTACAGGATGTCTTCATTATTTTCTTCTTCCAGGGACTAGGGAAAGTGGTTCATTCTGTGGTTTCCACTGAACACAAGTGTAACTGTAGTATTAATGAATTGGAGACCATCTGTAGTCTAAATATTGGCATCTCAGAGTCATTTTGGTTGCTCTGAAGATTGTTCTATAGTATTTTCCAAAGGAAGGGCTTTTTGGAGCAGGATTCTGGGTGTATGTTATAGCTTTTGAACTTATTCTTGAAAGTCATTTTCATTTTTCTTGTAATAATGAAGTCATTTTCTTGATAGAATTTAAGATTTCAACACTGTCTCCTATCTCAGTGTTGCTGTAGAATTAAGAATGATTTGGTTTTGTTGCTGAAGTTCTCAGGATTTTGTTCTACTTTGAGGTCCAATGTGCCCACGTGTTGCCCATTATGAGTAGATTTTTTTCTCTGGAAAGCTTGTTCTGAGGAATGCCCATGTGGTGGAAACCATGCCTTGCAGGGGATTGACAGAAGAAAGTGGGGGTATAATAGATATAAAAGATAATGTGTTTTTTCTTCTATCATTTTGTCTTTTGCTATACCTTGCAATTTTTTTGTGTGTGATAGCAAGATGTGATGTATTGGGTAAAAATACTCTGAGTAGAACTTTGATTAGTCGAGTAACAAATGGGAGAAGTGTTCCCTTATCATAGGATGAGGTCTAAGGGTTTCAGTTTCTGTGCTTTGGAACTATGACCTTCACAAGAGTTAATCAGTAGTTTTTCTCCTTCTGAGGGTGGACCAAGCTGCTTGAGTGAGTTGGAGTTGGGTATTTCCCTCCGGGTCACATAAGTTCTCTTGTGAAGGTGAGAATCTGGTGTACTAGTTCCCTGAGGATAGGTCTTATTAACAGAATGCACTGACCTTTCTAAATGGCTTTTTCTCCTTTCCCTGCCAGACACAAGAGCAGATTGTACTCAGATTTTCGCGGTGGGAACCCAGCTGAGGTTCTGTGGAGAAGAGTGGAAGTGAAAATCGCTCAGTCATGTCTGACTTTTTGCAACCCCATGGACTCTCATGATACTCTGAAGGCCTCCTATGGCTGGGTCCCACTGGAGTTTTTAAGTCTCAAGTGTGTCTGCCCTGAACTTTCAGAAATTGATCAAGTATAGTTCAGATTTTCCTCCCCCTTGCTGGTTCTCCCTGGGTTTTTCCCTGAGCCCCTGCTCATGTGAGCAGGAGCTCACTCTGTTTACCTGTCTCTCCAATCTAGGGGGCCTCAGTGTGCCCTGGACCTCCCCCTCCTATGGGCATCCAGGAAGGATTGTCTATTTTTTTCCCTCATCTGTCCCAGTGATTTACTGGCTGTTAGGACTGAGTGGCCACCGCTGACATCCATGCATGTGGCACTGGAATGTGGCTTTCTCGTCCGCCACCATTATGAACACTACCTGCTTGTGTGCCAAGACCTAAAGTCTGAGATCTGTGGTCCTGAGCAGAAATTAAACCTTGGCAGAGAAGGTATGTGAGGAATGAAAGAGGCAAGAATTAGTTGTGTTTTTAAATACTCGATTTAACATGTCAGAAGCTATTCTGGGAAGCTCACTGTTGGTTATGACATGATGGGACTAAATGCCTTTTTTTTCGTCTCTGGTCTGGAGCTGAGAAGAATATCAGATTTCCTGGGAGACATCAAGGTCCTCTGAAGGCACAGCCACATTGGGTGTAACATGTGATGACCTCACAGGACATGAGGCAACTCATTCCCTGAAGGAGGTCGGGGCGCCTTGGGCAGCACCTCCATGCGATGGGTACACATGGGACATGACCCTGCCTCATGGTTCGGGAGAAGTCCTCCTTCCCGTTCCTGGTGGGTAAGAAGGTCGGAGGCCTGAGTGCAAGTCTAGGCTCTGCCCTCAGGGTTCACAGGAGATTCCTTAGGACCCAGTGCGGGGTGGTAGAACAGAGAAAGTGACCTTGGCTGTATCTGTCTCACAGTTCCCTTTACATGTGCCCAAACTATTAATATTTGCCAGCTCTCATCTGGCTCTTATGTCTGTTACAAGGGCCCTCTTGGTATGGACATGGATCTGTAGATATTGGAATAGGGCGTGAAGTGTAAGAAGTTTAGAGCTGTGTTGCCAACTGCTGAATTCCTCCAAAGAGGCTTGGAAACCTGCTTACCTCTGAGGGAAGTTTTGAATCTTCAAGTTTTCCTCCAGCCCAGGGGATCAGGAGTTATCAACTGGTTTAACGGTTTCTGATCCAGCTGTAGTTGAAATTGAGACATTTTCCCTCTTAGTTCTATGCCTCAGTTCCTGGTGTGATAGGTTTAAACTCGGTAAGTCTTCTGTAAAACTGGTCAAGTGGCTGGATGTGTAGTTGGGAACCTTATTGGAAATACAATGCAAGCACTTCTGTGTCTTAGATGTTTTGCAGATTTTGTTACTAGGTCATCTTTGGGGCCATGTGAATGAGAGAACTCACAGTAACTATTGCAGTTTATCTACCATTTCCTTAGGAGGTGTTGGTGAACTGGGTTGCCCCTATCCAATGTTAACTTAGAAATAGATCATAAAGCTGAACCTCATGTCTTTGAGTAGGTAAACCAATACCAAATGGTAGTTAAGACTTTGTCTCCTTCCCTTGATCATGGAGGCTAACTAACAGGTCTCAAAAGGTGATCAATGCATGCATCCTAAATCGCTTCCGTTGCACCCGATTCTTTGCGACCCCAGGGATTGTAGCCTGCCAGGCTCCTCTGTCCGTGGGATTCTCTAGGCAAGAACACTGGAGCGGGTTGCCGTGCCCTCCTCTGGGGACTCTTCCTGACCCAGGGATCAAACTTGCGCCTCCTGCATCTCCCGCGTCGGCAGGTGGGCTCTTTACCACTAGGGCCACCTGGGAAGCCCTTAGGATGAGAGTTAATGTTAAAGTTAGACCTGGGGTTTTCGGAGTGGGATCACCTCAGGGAGAAAGGAGGTGTGAACGCAGAGGCCAGCCATCCTACTGAGCTTGTGTTTTAGAGAAGAGACTTGTCAGATCCTTCCTCCATGTTTATTCCCACATTTTTAGTCACATATATCCCTGACTTTGTTTTAGGAAATCATCTGAGTTGTGAGTTGGTTTCAATCTAGTCTGTTAGTCTTGGTCATGGGTATGACTAGCTCATTACAGTGTCTACTTTCCCTCCCATAGATGGTGTCCATAATGAATAACCCAGGGTCAGGGACATGCTGTCTAATCAGCCCCTATAATCCAAGAAGAGATTGCTGGAATGGTCCACTTTGTTTTTTGAGAAGGCCTTTTGGAAAATATATTTGAATGATAATGAAGGCTAGACCATTTGCTGCTAGAAAGGGAGAGCTTCCCGGAAGGTCTGGGGTCTTATGTGGGTCCCCATGTGGACCCTGAGGAGTGAACGTGAAAAACCACTGGGAGTTGAAGAGAGATGAGGAAAGAAAGCTGTCTGGTTGTTGGAAAAACTGATGTCTTGATTCAGCCTCAGTGGGTCAAACACCTTGAGTCTTCATTTTGTAAGCCAGTGTATTTCTATCTCAAGGAAATTACAGTTGGGCTTTTCTGTCACTTGCAAGCAAAACAATCCTAAGTGACAGAGCTTAGTGGACCGTCACAAAGATGTGGGTATTAGAGTAAACTGGATTTCTCCATTGTTTGCAGTATTAAAACCAATTTGCAGCTTAAATTTGGGGATTTAAGTGGTAGAAATGTGTTTTAAAGGCTTTTCAGACTAAGTCACAATAGGTCAGGGGAAAAAGAAACCCCAAAAGAGGCTGGAAAATCTATTCTAAGGTCAATATAAAAAGTTCTATATCCATATGGCTATTCTGCTTACAGTTGAGTTTACCAACATAGGTGCCATTTTTGAGACAAGGTAGTTAGTAGTGCTTTGGAAACAATCTGTCATGAATATTCCAAGTCAAGGAAATTTAGGAATCCACTACCACTTCTGGGACTTCTGTCTGGAAATGATAAAACTTACAGCAAGGAAGGAGAAAGCTTTAAAAAAAGTATGCCAAAGAGAGGATTAATTGAGAAATCTCATGGATATTAACATCAACCCTTGTGCTAGCATTGATCTACAGAGTTGCCTAGGTAACAGTCAACTTGGATCCAGTGAGCCTCCTATCTACAGAAACACATTTGTTTTTTTTGTTTTTTTTTAATTAATTTATTTATTTTTAATTTTTACTTTACAATCAGAAACACATTTGAGTCCTGGCTTCCCTGGTCTGACGGCTGAGTCCTATAGTGACTTAAATTTCAGATGCTCAGTGATCTGCTTTTTGAGGCAGGATGGAGATATTGATGGCTGCCACAAACTGACAACTCACAACCATCCCTGATGTAGCTCGTCTGGGTCAACAGAAAAATGAAATTGCATATGGTGGAACATGAGAAGGTAAGAACAGAAGAATTGAAAAGAAATGGACCCACGAAAATATGATGAAACTTGGCAAATTGTTCCCCTATCTCCTAATCCTTATTCTTGACAAACTTTGGGAAAGAAGTATCCTTATCTTAGGCTTATTGTCTCATTACGGGATGAATGAATATCCACAGTGATGAGGTCATTCAGGAGTACCCCTGCTACCTCCTTCCCCTGGTGGTCATTGTCTCTCTGAATGGAGCAGCTTTGGGGGCATCTGCAGGCATAAGTTATACATATATAAAGGTGTCTTATATACATTTGTTAGTATTTTAAGTGGGATCTAAATGTTTATACTGTTTTGCAATCTGTGCTATGTAGATGCAAAGAGGGGATTGATATTTGGAAAACTTTTCTTTTTTGTGTGTGTGGTGAGAAACAAGCCTACAGTGGAAATTTAGAGGGAACTGGAGTATCTGTTCAATTCAGTTCAGTCGCTCAGTCATGTCTGACTCTTTGTGACCCCGTGAATCGCAGCGCACCAGGCCTCCCTGTCCATCACCATCTCCTGGAGTTCACTCAGACTCACGTCCATCGAGTCCGTGATGCCATCCAGCCATCTCATCCTCTGTCGTCCCCTTCTCCTCCTGCCCCCAATCCCTCCCAGCATCAGGGTTTTTTCCAATGAGTCAACTCTGTAGGAGCCATCAATTACAATGCAGGTCTAACCTTGTGAAGGAAAGAGGGAATAAATGTAGAATAGGATGTGAGCTAGATTGTGCAGAAATGCTAAGTGCCTTGGTATCATCGATGGCAACTGAGAGGCCAGAAATGACCCCTCAGGAGACCCAGGGCTCCCAGGGAGGGACCTTCCGCAGATCCCTGCTGCACTCAGTCACTGGTTGGAAACAGCCCGTGGGGTGTGGGTCTGATGGTCACCAGAGGCTCCCTTGTGCTCACAGGTCCCCTTCTCCACCAGGTCCGCAGAGCAGCCCATCATGGTTCCCAAGGCCTCCCTTTCAGAGGGTGTGAGTGGGGTGAAATACAGCTCGCCTTGGGGGGCTTGATCTTGGGTCACAACTGCTACCTGTCTTCTCCCTTCTCCCCTCAAAATTCTCTTCACTCTTGGCTCTCACCTCATCTGAAGACTGGTGTGGTGTGACCCTAACTATCATCAATGTGGTCTGAACCCTCACTAGTAGACCCTTATCAAGCCCGAGCTGCTGACCATACCTGAGTTACAGTGAAGCAAGGGAAGGAAGTCTGAGGAGATGGTCAAGAGGGTCACCTGGGCTTAACATACGTTATTCCCTGCTCCCATCATGTAAAAGCAGCCCAGCTTCTTGATGATCAGTTATGCCTGTAACAATTCTGACTCATGAGATGACATGGCCTGTCTCTTGGAGAGATGGAGAGTAGTACAGCTCAAGCTCCTAACTCTCAATTCTGGGAGCCAAAAGGTCTTCCTACTAATTTCATCCTGTATGGGATTGGCTGTGCTTCCTGGACGTGGGTGACTCTTTCCTTTCCCTGGTTTGGGAATTTTCAGCTATTATGTCTTCAAATATTTTCTCAGGCTCTCTCTTTCTTTCTTCTCCTTCTGGGACCTGTTTCATGCAAACATTAATCCCCTTGATATTGTCTCTGAGGTCTCTTAAACTGTCCTCATTTCTTTTTGTTCTTTTTTTCTGTTCTGTGGTAGTGATTTCCATGACTCGACCTATTCTTTTTTTATTTAGTCTACTCTTGGTTCCTTCTAGTGTGTATTTCATTTCAGTTATTATATTCTTAAATTGGTTGTTATTTATATTTTCTGACTCTTTGCTTGAAACTTCTAGCTTCTCACTCTGTGCACTCATTCTCCCGAGTTCTTTGTCTTTATTCATCTGAACTCTTTGGGAGTAGATGCCTATCTTCATATCACTTAGTTCTTCTGCGATCTTATCTTGTTTCTTTGTTTGGAACATATCCCTCTACTGCTTGATATCTCTTTGGCTTAGGGTTCTGGGATCCACAGCATCACTGATGGGTCCTTGACGTGCACTGCAGGGACTCTCTGAGACTGCAGCACTGTCAGAGCTCTAAGGGCACTTCCATGTCTGGCAGCCAGGGGCCAGAGTAGACAGCACTTATTGCCAAGCCAGTGCTTGGTACACTCTCGGTTGCGGGGGCCCACAGAATGTGCCCATGTAGGGGCAAGGTGCCAGCTGCAGGCCTTTAAAATAACTCTGTCTTACAACCAACCCATAGTGATGGGGCAGCAAGGGTTGGGACCAGCTCTGGGCTCACTGGCAGCGACAGGGGCCCTGGCTGTCAGTCTTCCCCAGGTCATACCTACTGCGGTGGCGGCAGGTGACATGTATTGGGCTGGGGATGTGCAGTTGATGGCTGGAGGGGCTTGCTACAGGTGGGCGCAGTGGTGCCAGCCAGGTACAGAAGGCCCACGGGTAGCTTCAGGGGGCTTTGGCTCCCATGTACTCACCTGTGGCTCACACGCCCCGAATCAGGCCACGCATACAGCCATGGAGGCTTATCACAGGCGTCAGGGTGGTGGCGTACAGGAGTACAGCTGGAGGGCTCGCCCTGAGTGTGTGCATGGCAGTGGGGGCCATCCTGGGGGCTTCTTTCATTTACACACAGCCCACCTGATGCAAATAGCTGGCTCACTGGAAAAGACCCTGATGCTGGGAAAGATTGAAGGCAGGAGGAAAAGGGGATGACAGAGGATGAGATGGTTGGATGGCATCACTGACTCAATGGACATGAGTCTGAGCAAACTCCGGAAATAGTGAAGGACAGGGAAGTCTGCCATGGTATAGTCCACGGGGTGGCAAAGAGTGGGACATGACTGAGGGACTTAACAACAACAAGCTGGAACCAACTGCTGGTCTCTGGTGAGGGCAGGGAGGGACTCAGGCAGCTGGTGTTTTATACTTGTGTGGCTGCAGAGACCTTGGGTGTCTGCTGGTGTAGGTCCCAGCTTCCCCTAGGGCAGTAACGAGGGGCTTGGGTAGCTGCATCAGCCAACAAAACTTGCGGGGTAGAATCTGCAGGGCTCTGTAAAGGCTTCTGGCCGTCAGCTTCTTCAGTGGTGAAGTCAGCTGGGCCTGTCTGCAGAGCAGGTCCCTGAGAATACCATTGCTCTTGCTGCATGGCTGTTGCTGACAGCACCTGCTGCCTTTGTTCCTAGCCGTCTCTACATCTCAGGTCTGCCAGTCTCTGGGTGGGGTGGGATGGAGTGGGACATTTATGTAGTGCCCCAAAGTCTGCAGAAACTGATGGTTCACCCTGCTTTCCTTTCCCAGCAAGGGAAACTCTAGTTGAGGACTTAGCACTTCGTGCTGGGCAACACCAGCTTGGGGGACGGATTGATGGAAGCATCCTTTTTGTGTAGTTACTGTTGAAGTTTCTGTTCTAGTGTATTACTAAAGCTCCTAAGTGGGCCCCCGAGCTCTCCCAGAGCTGTCTGTTCATGGATAGCTGCCTAATGGTTGACCTCTGTTGGGGGGCAGAGTGGAGTTTCCTATACTATCATTTTTGGTGATGTCACTCAAGATTTAGTATGGTTTAAAGTGATGTACAGCTGACCCTTTGAACAACACAGGTTTGAACTGTACAGGTCCATACACGCAGATTTCTTTCACTAAATCCATACCACAGTACATACATTACTACGTGATCTGATCACCAGTTAGTTGCATCTGCAGATGCAGAACTGCAGTGAAGAGGGCCGATTGTAAAGTTATACATGTATTTTTGAATGGGTGGAGTGTGGCTGCTCCTAACCCTACATTGCTCAAGGGTCAGCTGTATGTGTGCCAAATTGACAAGGGGTAGACTATGCTGGTCTTCGGTGTGTCAACTTGGCCAGGATACAGTCCGCGTTGTCCAGTTAAACATTAGGTATTTCTTGTGAAGCTTGTTATAGAGTAGGGCTTTCTTGGTAGCACTAGTGGTAAAGAATCTGCCTGCCAATGCAGGAGACAAGGGTTCAATCCCTGGGTCTAGAGGATCGCCTGGAGAAGGGAAAGGCCACCCACTCCAGTATTCTAACTTGGCAAACCCCCATGCACAAAGGAGCCTGGCAGGCTACTGTCTATGGGGGTCGCAAAGAGTCAGACATCACTGAGCATGAGCAAAACCGAGCAAGTGATTTATGGGGTAATTAAAGTTCCACAGTCAGTTGCCTGTAGGTCAGGTAGATTGTTTTAGGTAATCTTATGGGCCTGATTCAACCAGTTTAAATGATCTGAGAGCTGAGACATTTCTCAAGATGTCTGTGGACAGAGTTTGAACAGATTTTGGATCTGCCTTACTACCACTGTATAACTCATTTCCTTGCAATCAATACCTTAATATATATCTCCTACTGGCTGTTTTTCTGGTTAAACCATAATGAACACACCCTCTTGTTTAAGTACATAACTTCCAAGATTAAAAAAGTTTCTTCAATAAGAGTAACTCCAACCACACAGAGGGGAGAGTGAAAAGGATTTCTTTAGCCTTACAGGTCTGAGCCTTTGGCATCTGCCTTGCTTCCCAGGTGGTGCTAGTGGTAAAGAACCTGCTTGCCAGTGCAGGAGACATAGAGATGAGGGTTTGACCCCTGGGTCAGGAAGATCCCTGGAGGAGGGCATGGCAACCCACTCCAATATTTTTGCCTGAAGAATCCCATGGACAGAGGAAACTGGTGGGCTACAGTCCATGGGGTCACAAAGAGTAGGACTGACTGAAGCAGCTTAGTGTGCACTCACATCCCATGATTAATCCTCTTCTGCCATCTTGTGGTGATACTTGAACATTTACAGTGATGACTGCTCAAGGAATACTCCTGAAAATCCTTAAGCAATTCTGCGAAGTTACCACTTCATAGGGAATGATGCCAGGATTACAGTCAGGTGAAATACATTTCTCTATTTTGCCAGTAATGGGGGTTGAGTACCTAAACACAGAACGTGTTACCTTCCTATCTGAAAACAACATACTTTAGAATGTGAAGTATGCACATTCTAAAGTGCATACTGATGCCACAGTCTGTGGCAACAGTCAGAATGAATATTTTTATATCAAAAGTTTAGAATTAGAAAAGCAACACCTTCTTTGTAGAAAAGCTTAATGAATTTCTCTCCTGAGGTTCAAAGTCCCTCCTTTCTCACTATCTACCTCCCCATCCCACTCAACAGGTGTTCAATTGTCAAAAGGTCACCTAAGGTCATGGTTCAGGCGGCTGAGCAAATGCAAAATGAACATAAAGGATTTGAGAAACATGAGAATTAACTTGCAAAAGTTTAATTACAATGTACGTTTAAAAATGTAATTTCCTTTTATACTCAATGTATCATGATCATTCTTCAATGAAGACGTGGCTTATTCCTTAACGTATTGTGTAGTTATGTGTAGTATGTATGAACTACATACTACCCAGTACTGTGTTGTATGAATGAACCATCATTTCATCTTCTCCCTGATAGATGACTAGCGCAGAAGATCTTGATGTCATTCTTAAACCTGAGCCATGATGATTGTTGCCCAGACTTTGTGAATTTTGCTGCAGAAAGTTGTTGGTCAGAAGGTGATAACATTAAGATGGTAAAAGGGAAATCTAATGGGAAGAGGGTAGAGGATGACAGATCACCACCAGACTCCTTAGAGCAACCTTGATTCTCAGGAGCTGCTATATGTGTTGATTTCAAGGCAGATAATTGAACTGGGAGGGCGAGATTTTCTCAGTGGTGCCTCTGTGACTGGTGTTTGGAACCACATTTCAACACTGTTGGTGATCTTGGTTGTGGTTATTTAGTCGCTAAGTTGTGTCCAGCTCTTTTGATCCCACCTCGGTCCATGGGATTTTCCAAGCAAGAACACTGGAGTGGGTTGCCATTTCCTTCTTCAGGGATCTTCCCGACCCAGGAATCGAACCCGGGTCTCCTGCATTGCAGGCAGATGATTTACCAACTGAGCTATAACAGCCCTCATTTTAGTGTACTAGTTCACTACCCTAAACTAAGGAGATTCAACTCAAATTCTTTGCAATAGGAGGGGCATGTAAATAAATGCCAAAAGATGAATATGCTATAAAAGCAAAATAAGAAATGGCTAAACCTTTCAGGTGTATACCATTTACCATGTACATAAACACAACTAATCTTCATGCTGACCCAATAAATTAGGTGCTATCATCTCATTCTGGAAAAGGCAAGCGTCACCCCCTCTAGGAAACTTCTCAGTGTTGACCTTGCCCTTCTTGGTACCTACATACTCCTTTGAGGCACAAATGGGCTATGACATTGGTCAAATTGTTTGCCGATGGTTAATAAGGTCATGAGAGAGGGAGAAAGTGGGAACCTT
Organism: Oryx dammah; assembly: GCF_014754425.2. Classification (NCBI taxonomy): domain Eukaryota; kingdom Metazoa; phylum Chordata; class Mammalia; order Artiodactyla; family Bovidae; genus Oryx; species Oryx dammah. Next base: position 91,052,781 of record NW_024070187.1, read on the forward strand.
TAGTTCTACTGAGAGGTAGGTTGCCAGATAAGATCCTTCTCTAGGGGAACTTCCCAACCCAGGGATCAAACCTCCTACACTGCTGGCAGATTCTTTACTGACTGAGCCACCAGAAAAGCCCCACATAATACAGGGTGCCCTGATAAACCTGTATTTCATGTTAACAATGCATAACTTCGTAAGTGTATATGCTAACTTGATACATGTATAAATATGGGTATATTTACACAGAGTTTCCTCTCTTTCTGTGGGCCCATGCTGAACAGCAATCACTGGATAAGGGCCAACACAAGGGATGCAAACTCGCAGACATGTCCAGGTCCAGAGTCCAGTGACAGGCCTTAGGAGAGATGAGTGTGGACACCAGGAAAACAGTGCATACTGAGATTGGGAGAGACAGAGATGCTAAAAAGTGCTCACCTGAATCTGGGTGGGATGCCCATAGCATCTTCTAGATAGAGTCCAAGAACCATCCTGAAGATGTGACAGGTAAGAATAAACTTAAAGTGAGACGTAAATAGGTGTGAGAGGTGTACAAGGTGGTCACAGTTTGGGGGGAAACCTGTAACAGGGTCAGTAGACTAGCTCCAACCCTCACTGCTGCATGTGGTCCCGAGGTCATACATAATTTTCATCATTTTTCTTCCATTACTACACACTCTAGATTACCTGCCCCTTTGGCTAGTATTTTTGCTGGATTAGACCACTTGCCTGATGGCCTAGACATTTACTCTGAGTTTCTGATTGCCCCATGGATATATATGATCCCACCCATGTCACTACTTCTACTGTCAGCTCTGACTTTCAAACAGAATCACATATTGCAGGAGAAGGAAGTTCTGAGCAATGCTGGTTTCCCATGTACCCACATATTCCTGATGGCCTTAGTGACACAGTGCTTAAGTGTGAAGTGCTAGTTCTTACTGGGGAAGAGTGGGCCACCTCTGTGTACTTAAGAATTCAGGGGGTCTGCAGAACCAAGCCCCTCAAGGGACTCTGGATGGGGAAGTGTGGATAGTATTTTTTCCAAACAGGGCCCTGACTTGAGCATAGCAGACCTGCCGTAAGTGAAAGTCGCTCAGTCGTGTCTGACTCTTTGCAACCCCATGGTCTATATAGTCCATGGAATTCTCCAGGCCAGAATACTGGAGTAGATAGTCTTTCCCTTCTCCAGGGATCTTCCCAACCTAGGAACTGAACCGGGATCTCCTGTATTATAGGTAAAGACCAACTGAGCTATCAGGGAGCCAGTATTCTGGCCTGGAGAATTCCATGGATTGTATAGTCCATGGGGTTGCAAAGAGACCTGCCTTGGCTGAGCATTAAAATGTTGTTCATTGAATAAGAGGTTAGCTATGGATTTGTCACATATGGCCTTTATTATGTTGTGGTATGTTCCTTATATACTCAAATTTTGAGTGTTTTTTTTTTTAATCTTGGAAGGATGTTAAATTCTGAAATGCTTTTCCTGAATCTATTGAGATGAACATATGATTTTCATCTCTCACTTATTAATGTGCTATATTACATTTATTGATTTATTTATGTTGAACCATCCTTGCATCCCAGGGGTAAATCCTACTTGGTTATGGTGAACAATCTGCTTAATGTGTTCTTGAATTCAGTCTGCAAATATTTTCTTTAGAATTTTTGCATCTATATTCATCAGGGATATTGGTCCATGGTTTTTTTGTATGCCTTTATGTGGCTTTGGTATCAGGGTAATGCTAGCCTCTTAAAATGAGTTTTCATTTTTAGAAAATTTTATTTTTTTCCAAAAAGTTTGGAAGGATTGGCATTAATTCTTTAAATGTTTGGTAGAAATCACCTGTGAAGCCATCAGTCCTGGGCTTTCCTGTGTTTATTATTGATTCAGTCTCCTTTTTATTGGTTTGTTCATATTTTCTATTTCTTATTTAGTTTTGGTAGGTTGTTTAAGTGTGTTAAGAACTTATCCAGCTTTTCTAGGTTCAGTTCAGTTCAGCTGCTCAGTCGTGTCTGGCTCTTTGTGACCCCATGGACTGCAGCACACCAGGCTTTCCTGTCCTTGACCAACTCCCTGAGTTCACTCAAACTCATGTCCATCGAGTCGGTAATGCCATCCAGCCATCTCATCCTCTGTTGTCCCTTTCTCCTCCTGCCCCCAATCCCTCCCAGCATCAAAGTCTTTTCCAACAAGTCAACTCTTCTCATGAGGTGGCCAAAGTATTGGAGTTTCAGCTTCAGCATCAGTCCCTCCAAAAAACACCCAGGACCGATCTCTTTTAGAATGGACAGGTTGGATCTCCTTGCAGTCCAAGGGACTCTCAAGAGTCTTCTCCAACACCACAGTTCAAAAGCATCAATTCTTTGGGGTTCAGCTTTCTTCACAGTCCAACTCTCACATGCATACATGACCACTGGAAAAACTATAACCTTGACTAGATGGACCTTTGTTGGCAAAGCAATGTCTCTGCTTTTGAATATGCTATCTAGGTTGGTCATAACTTTCCTTCCAAAGAGTAAGCATCTTTTAATTTCATGGCTGTAATCACTTAGCATGATAATCTGTCCATGTTGCTGCAAATGGCAATATTTCATTCTTTTTTATGGCTAAGTAATAATTCTATTGAATGTGTGTATATAATTAATATGTGTGTGTGCTCAGTCATGTTCAACTCTTTGTGACCCCTTGGACTGTGGCCTGCCAGGCTCTTCTGTCCATGGAATTTCCCAGGCAAGAATACTGGAGTGAGTTGCCATGCTCTCCTCCGGGGAATCTTCTAACCCAGGGATGGAATTCGCGTCTCTTACATCTCCTGCATTGGCAGGCAGATTCTTTACCATTGCGCCACTTGAGAAATCCATAATAATTCCATTGTATGTATATATACACATACACATATGTATGTGTATATGTACACAACACATCTTAAGCCAATCATTTGTTGATGGGCACTTGGTGTATTTCCATGTCTTGGCTGTTGTAAACAGTACTGAACATTGGGGTTTATGTATCTTTTAGCTGTCTTTTCTGGATATATACCCAGGTGTGAGATTGCTGGATCATATAGTAGTAACTCTGTTTTCATATTTTAAGTAACCTTAATGGCAACCTCTTAAATCCTGTTTTAAATTAATCCTACTTCCAAATAATACTTTTAAATGATTTCAATTAACCTATTGATTAGCCAGCATCAGCTTACAAGTTTTTTTCCCCCCAATATTCCAAGGTATAACTTTCAGCATCAGAAAGCATAGTAAGCACTTTTGACTTATGATGAATAAAAAAATCAAGTGCTAAAATACCAGTGACAGGGTAAATGTCTCTCTTCAAGTATGTTCTTCCCACAAATTAAGATTTCATTTTTCTCTCAAAGAGTTTAAGGAAATCAAAACTTTTTTAGTTGAGGTGAAAAAAGTGCTTCATAAGTTCATGTATTGTAAAAGCCACTGTGTGAGGAAGAACACAGTGGGTATAATAAAGAGAGAAACCATGATCCTTTTGAAATCCATGGTGTCCATAGGCATACTTTATAGTCACCTTCATGGTAAGGCACTTTTCAAATTCTGAAAGAGCAGTTCCTAATTACAATTACCAAAGAATTACAACAAATGGGTAGGATACAACGACGCTGTGTTATTGTTCCAGCAACACCACTGCAATGTAAGTTTGTGAGTTTTCAAAACAAAGACATTAGGATACAGTAAGTCCCTTACAAATGAATGAGTTCCATTCTGAGTACACATCTGTAAGCCCAATTTGTTCGTAAGTCCAACAAAGTAAGCCTCGGTACCCAACTAATATATTTGGCTATATAGTAGTACTGTATTATGATAGGTTTATAAAACTTTGCAAATACTCCTAAAAACACAAAAATAAAATATTTTGAATCTTACAGTACAGTACTTACCAGCTATATCAGTAGTACCAGCCATATCACCGCTGCTTTTATGCCTGCTTTTAGACATCCTGGGCTTGAACTAAAGATACTATGCTGCTGTACTCTCTACAGTGCTACACAGTGACGTACACACAATCACAACCACTTGTAGAAGATGCACACGTGTGACAATGTACGCCCGACACAGGAACTAACTAACATGATGGACATGTGAACACACACTCACATCTTTGAAAGTCTGCAAATTGAAGGTTTGTATGTAGGGGACTCACTGTTACCAGAAGTTCTGCCAAGAACATGGGGAGCACAGGAAAGCTACCAGAAGGAAAAAAGCAAGCAAGCAAGCAAGCAACCAACCAACCAAACACATACCTATGGAACCATTCCCAATACGGCAGGTATCAGGCCTCTGTAAAATGCAAGCTAATCACTTTCCTTTGCTCAAACTGTTTTGAAAGCATGAAATTCCTGTATAAGTATGTTCCTCTTTCACTTGGAGTGTTCGGTGTACTCTAACCACACGAAGAGGGTAAGTACAGATAACTGCTGTTAAACCTGCCACAGATCCAGCCATTAATCTGTGTATAGACCAGAAATTCAGCTTTGTAGTAGTAAATGTTCCCTCATGCTCAAATGCGATAAACTGGATTGTACCATAGGGAAATATTCAGATCATCATTGCAATAATCCCTTTATATTAATACAATCCAAGGTATCCATCCTTTGGGAAATAGCATGCAATGCAGAAAATATTTCCAAATGTTTTTAGCGTTGACTGTGAGCTTGTAATAAAACTTTTACTTGATCCAAAGAGGTAACTGTTTTGGCACAACATCTTGCAACACCTCTAGCCAGGAAGAAACAAAACCAGAAGTCCTGGCCTGCAGTGGGCCCTCCAGTTCTAGCTGCCAAGGTGGGTTAGCCAAAACCAGGGCTGCCTTGGAAGCTTTGGTCAAATTACAACCCAAGGGCATTAGCCATGGCCAGAATGGGCAGTGACAGGGCACTGATTGGGAGGTAGGGCAGTGAGTGAAAGTCACTTGTGTCCGACTCTTTGCAATCTCATGGACTATACAGTCCATGGAATTCTGCAGGCCAGAATACTGGAGTGGGTAGTCTTTCCTTTCTCCAGGAGACCTTCCCAACCCAGGGATAGAACCCAGGTCTCCCACATTGCAGGCAGATTCTTTACCAGCTGAGCCACAAGGGTCCTTTAACTGCCATACTAGAGTTAAGTGGTTATAGTATTAAAAGTATTCTGAATTTGACTATATACTTAGCATTACCAGTGTGATGTATGTGTGTGTGTATTATTTTTGTACTGGGTCTCCGTTGTACTAGACCTACTGTACTAGATCTTTGCTGCTTTTCTCTAGCTGTGATGAATGGGGGCTATTCTCTAGTTGTCATGCGTGGGCTTCTCTTGTTGTGGAGCATGGGCTTTAGGGTGCATAGACTCAGTAGTTGCAGCTCCTGGACTCTAGGGGGTGTGGGCTCAATAGTTGTGGTGAATGGGCTTAATTGCTCCGTGGCACGTGGGATTTTCCCATATCAGGGATGGAGTCCATGCCTCCTGCACCGACAGTTGGATTCTTTACCACTGAACGTCCAGGGAAGCCTCGTGTGATGAATACTTTCATAAGCTTACATTAGAAGTTAGCATCCTTTCATATTAAGATGAAAACCATCTTCCAGCATTTCTTGTAAGGCAGGTATAGTGGTGATGGATTCCCTCAGCTTTTGGTTGTTATGAAAAGCTTTATCTACCCTTCATTTCTGAAGGATAACTTTGCTGGGTAAACTTTTCTTGGTTGGCAGTTGCTACATGACCATGCTGGTGCTTTATCATGGACTTCCCAGGTTTTGGAACTGTGAAAAATATCCGTTTATAAGCCATCCAGTTTGTGGTATTTTGTTATGGCATCTTGAATGGACTATATCAATTAAAATAGAATCGTTTATTGAAATTATTTTTCTCTTGTAGTGCTTTCTTCCTCCTTCATATATTATACACTTTGGTCTTGATGATTGTACCCCTAAGCACTTTACATATATATGTACCTCTTTATATACAGATATTTTTCAAGATGATCAACAAGATCACAATTGCATATGTTCAATATTTTTCCTGTGAAAGAACACATGGACAGGTTTCTAAGTCAGTACATTCAGTTATACTTCAGTATTCTTTAAATGCTATATAAAACTGGATAGTATGGACAATGTGATTAAAAAAACAACACTTTTTCATGCAATGAAAATCTTGGTTGTGCCCAATTCATTGCTCTTGTAAGCCTGTTCACTGGAAAAGTTACAAAACTATTTAAGGATATGTATGTTTCTTTTTTTGTGTGTGTGTGTGTGTGTATGAAAGATTACTAGCAGTGCAATACAATCCTTTCAGTTCAAGAAACAGAGATACAGAGGGCAAGAAATTTATCTAAGGCCAGATTTAAAACATGTCTGTGATCATAAAATTTCCATGAAACACTGCCAGCCTTTTGGCTTATATACTTAATAAGGAAGAATGGACTCTTATTAACGTGATTGATGGATTTCTTGAGTAATTTTTGAAATCCAAGGCAGTAACTGCCATGTATTTTCATCTTGTCACTCTTTTGCTAAGTGTGGTTCTTTAACGTCAGGGGCGTTTTTGTTGGGAGGATGAAGATTACAAGTTTTTTTTGGAATAGAGAGTTGAGGCCCCGGGTCTTCAGATTCTTTTCTTCTCTCCTCTCTTCCTTTTCCCCTTTTCTTTTCTTGGTTATTTATCCAAGGCTGCCCATAGGCATAATCTGAGTACTCTAGTACATTTAGCCTATGTAATGGGGATACAAAAGAACTCTGAACAATCGGAGCGACAACAAGGAAGTTAATACTCCACAGTAGGGATAGGGTTAAATGGATAGCTTGGCTCTAACAGAAGGTGAAGAGTCTTTTCTGCTTGGAGATGGACATAGTTGGTAATGCTTGAGTTGAAAATTGAAGGATGAGTAGACATTTTTTCAAGTAGGGAGAGCATGCTAATCATAGGGAACAGCATGTAAGCCCTTGGTGTTCTGAAAATAATTGGTACAATCAGACAAATGTCTATTTTCTATCCTGGGATTGGCAGGAGTTGCAGTGGGAAGTAAGAAAAACCAAATCGCAGAAGGCCTGTTCCCTGAAAAAACTCTCTTGTCTCCAGTCTTGTCTCATGTTGCAGGAATCATCTAGATGAGAGATGAGGGCCTAAACTGTGGGATGAGACATGATAGATTTGAGAGATTTAAAGATTGAATCAATGCCAGCTGAAACTTAGCCAGGGTCCTAGTTCTGTTGAATCTTAAACTAATTGGGAGACAAAGTTAGCCAAGAGATGGGAAAATTGGTAGTTAGCCAATTTCTTGTCTGATTCAAGATTTCCTGAGTTACTTGATATATACATGTCCAAGGCACTTTCTCAGGGACATTAGAAGTCATCTCAGTGTATGGGATTCTAAATTGCTTTTCAGGACAGTGTGAGAGTAGTTAAAACTTATAAAACAATCCTGAAGTAATGGGTTAAAGATAGAGTTCAAAGCTTGAATCCTGATCAATCTTAGTGTAAAAGGTTGTTAGGATTTGAGTCTTGGTACAATGTATTTCCATTGCAAAGGCCAACAATAAATGATGTCTGTCTTGCTATGTACTGTACCATAGTAATTGAGATGTTTATGTTTCAAAGGAGAATAACATAGAGGAACATTAATACTATCCCCATTCCTAAAATTCTCACCTACCTTCTTATTCTAACTTCACCAGTGTGATAGTTTGGACTGTCCACACCAGCAAATTCCTGACTAATCAGCTTCAAAAATTTAAATGAATGATGTTCCATTTAAAAGAAAAAAGGCCCACTGGCCCTTGTAAACAGAATTCCACGAGCTACTTAATACCTTCTTATTTTCAGGAGCAGAAGGATCAGGCTGAGAAAATGTATAAATAGGGACAGAGCTGAAAGCTCCCCACGAGTCAATTGAAGATAAAGATATTGGTGCTAGGACCTCATGTGGCTGGCAATTCTGCAATCAGTATATCTGGAACAAACACCACCAAGAAATAAGGCACTGGAGAATGTTGACACTTTCATTAGTGGATGCAGCAAAGCAGGGTCAAAGTTTCATTTGATTAACTGAGCCCAGTCATGTACCAATGCCTGGTTGCCAAGATGACAAGGAAAAATTGAGTACACCTTTGCACTTCAGGACTTCCCTGGTGGCTCAGAGAGTAAAGCGTCTGCCTGCAATGCAGGAGACCTGGGTTCCATCCCTGGGTTGGGAAGATCCCCTGGAGAAGGAAATGGCAACCCACTCCAGTATTCTTGCCTGGAAAATCCCATGGATGGAAGAGCCTGGTAGGTTACAGTCCATGGGGTCACAAAGAGTCAGACATGACTGAGTGACTTCGCTTATCACTTATTGCACTTCTAGATTTGCAGCAGGAGGTAAGTAATGTTAGACACCAAGGCTCACTTAGGACCCAGTAAGAATGGGTTCATGCTGGGTATAATCTGTTGGCACACTAATGCTGTATTAAAAACTACTGCAGACTTAGTGGCGTAAAATAGCCATTTATTATGATCGCAAGAGAATGTGTCCACTGGGTAAGTTCTGCTGGGTTTAACTTGGCAACCTGGTCCTGGCTAGGCTTAGTCTGGTGACTGGCTTGTGTTGGCTAGTCAAGAATGATCTCAGCTGGGGTTATTGGCTCTATTCTATGTATTTCATCTTCTAACCAGATTCCCTGAGCAAGTTCTCATGGGAATTGCATGGGTCTAATACCCAGGCTTGGACTTGGCACACTGTCAGTTCTACCACACTCAACTGGCCAAGGTCCAGATTCAAGGGATGGGGAAATTATAGTTCCTCTCATGAAGAGGTAGAATCTAAGACCAATTCTAAAAACAGCCTCAATTCTCCACCTCTCCTATATCTATGATTTTTTTTTTAACTTTTAGAATGATAGACAAAGTATCTTGCCTACCATTTCACCTAGCCACCCAGCTTGTTTTCTATTCTGATAGTATCAGTAATTATAAGTAAACATGCATGCATGGGTCCTTTTTCACACAAATGGTTATATTTTCACACAACATTGTACTTGACTATTTGCACTTTATGCAGCTTGAAGTATACCCCATATTCATAGATGTATACATCTGTAGCATTAATTCCTAAAAGTGGAATTACTGAGTCAAAGTGTATATGCATTTTTAAAATTTGATAGTGACAAACTGCCCTCCATAAGAAACTGCACTTTTATGTACTTTCCCACCTGGAAATCTATGCAATTGTTTTTCCAATTCCTTGCCAAAATGCTAATCATCAAACCATTTTATATTACAAATATGATTTTTAAAAAGATATTTCAGTAAACTTTAAAATTTCAAATGTACAGAAAATTTGCAATGACATGAAGTCCTGCCATATCCCCTTCATCAAGATTTCCCAATTATTAATGTATTTGCTGTGTAAGCAACTTTATATGAATATCTATTGCCATTACTTGTTTTCTGAGCCACTTGAAAGCAAGTTGCTAACATGATGCACCTTCACCTCTAAATCTAGAATACAAAGACTCTCTCTTACTTATGAATGGTTGCATTGTGGCTTTATATTAGGATGTCAACACTGATAGAAAATACTATTAAGAAGTGATGCTGTGTTCTTCTCAGTTTATCACATCAGGAGGCACATGACGTTGACCCACCCACTTCTGTTTATGTTAACTCTGATCACCTGCTCGAGTTGGTGTCTGGAGAATTTACACAGGGAGAAGCTTGCCATTTCCTCCTTAGCAATTGAGAAGTATTTTGTGCAAAGATTTATATTAACACATTTTTTAAACGTGACCCAGTTTCAAAGTCTTTACTGAATTTGTTACAATATTGCTTCTGTTTTATGTTTGAATTTTGGCTGAGAAGCATGTGGGATCTTAGCTCCCAAACTAGGGATCAAACCCACACCCCCTGCATTGAAGGGCAAAGTCTTAACCATTGAACCACCAGGGAAGTCCTGTGTGGTAAGTTTTCTGATAAGAAATGGGATCCTGCCCCAGTTTCAAATATCTACCCACCAGCCTTAGCATCCATTGACAATTCCCACTTGAATCAATCAGCACTGTAATTGTTGCCAAATGGTTTGGTATTTTCCGCATTTCTTCTACATTTATTAGTTGATATTCAACTGTAAGGGCAGGCATTTCCTTCTCTCTAATGTGTTTATATTAGTATGAGCTTATATAATTCAATGGATTGCAATCCATTACTGTCCTTTATTTTTAAAATTTAATTGAAGTATAGTTGATTTACAATATTGTGTTTCAGGTGTACAGCATAATGATTTAGTACTGCACACTACACTCCATAATAGGTCATTACAAGATAATAGGTATAATTCCCCATGCTATACAGTATATTCTTGTTGCTTATCTATTTTATATATATATAGTAGTTTGTATCTGTTAATCCCATGCACTTAATATTTCCCTCCCTACTTCCCTCTCTTTTTTTGGTAATCACAAGTTTGTTTTCTATATCTGTGAGTCTGTTTTGCATAAGATCATGGCATCCAGTCCCATCACTTCATGGGAAATAGATGAGGAAACAGTGGAAACAGTGTCAGACTTTATTTTTTGGGCTCCAAAATCACCGCAGATGGTGACTGCAGCCATGAAATTAAAAGACGCTTACTCCTTGGAAGAGTCTGTCTAGTCAAGGCTATGGTTTTTCCTGTGGTCATGTATGGATGTGAGAGTTGGACTATGAAGAAGGCAGAGCGCCGAAGAATTGATGCTTTTGAACTGTGGTGTTAGAGAAGACTCTTGAGAGTCCCTTGGACTGCAAGGAGATACAACCAGTCCATTTTAAAGGAGATCAACCCTGGGATTTCTTTGGAAGGAATGATGCTAAAGCTGAAACTCCAATACTTTGGCCACCTCATGTGAAGAGTTGACTCATTGGAAAAGACTCTGATGCTGGGAGGGATTGGGGGCAGGAGGAGAAGGGGATGACAGAGGATGAGATGGCTGGATGGCATCACGGACTCGATGGACGTGAGTCTGAGTGAACTCCAGGAGTTGGTGATGGACAGGGAGGCCTGGCGTGCTGCGATTCATGGGGTCGCAAAGAGTCGGACACGACTGAGTGACTGGACTGAACTGAACTGAACTGAACTGATGAATTTGTAAGTGGGGTTATACAGTTTTTGTCCTTCTGACTTATTTCACTAAGCATAACACTCTCTAGGTTCATCAATGCTACTGCAAGTGGCAGTATTTCAATTTTTATGGCTAAGTAATATTTTATTTCATATATACCACATCTTCTTAATCCAATCAGATATTGATGGGCACTTGGATTGCTTCTGTGTCTTGGCTATTGTATATAGCACTGTCACAAACATTGGGGTGCATGTATCTTTTCAAATTAGTGTTTGTATTTTTTCCAGATACAAACCCAAGAGTAGAATTGCTGGATCATATGTTTGTTATAGTTTTAGCTTTTTAAGGAATCTCCATACTGTTTTTCATTGTGGCTGCACTAATTTACATTCCCATGAACAGTGCAAGATGGTTCCCTTTCTCCACATTCTCACCAACATTTGTTGTTTCTGGACTTGTTGATGATAGCTGTTCTGACAGTTATGAGGCAATACCTCCTTGTGGTTTTGACTTGCATTTTTCTAATAGTGATATTGAACATCTTATCCTGTGCCTGTTAGCCATCTGTATGTCTTCTGAAGAGATATTTCTCAAAAGGTCTCTGTCCATTTTTAAAAATTGCATTTTTTAATGTTATTGAGCTGTGTGAGCTGTTTGTCTATTATTTCCTTTGTGCAAAAGCTTTTAAGTTTAATTAGGTCTCATTTGTATATTTTTGCTTTTATCTCTTTTGCCTTAGACTGATTCAAGTAAATATTGTTAATGATTTATGTCAGAGTGTTCCATCTATTTTCTCCCAGGAGTTTTATGGCATTTTGTCTTTAAAACCATTTTGAGTGTATCTTTCTTTGTATATGGTGTGAGGGAATGTTCTAATCTCATTGTTTTACATGTGGCTGTCCAGTTTTCCCAGCACCTTTTAAGAGACTGTTTTTCTCCATTGTATAGTCTTGTCTCCTTTGTTATAGGTTAATTGACCATAGGTGTGTGGGTTTATTTCTGGCTCTCTATTCTGTTCCATTGATCTGTCTGTCTATTCTGGTGCCAATATCACACCGTTTTTAATACCTGAAGTTTGGGAGGATTATACCTTCAACTTTGGACACTTTTCTCAGGATTTCTTTGCCAATTTGGGGTCTTTTGTGGTTCAGTATTTTTCACAGAAGTAGGACAAATAAATTTAAAATTTGTTTGGCATACAAAAGACCCCCAAATAGGTAAAAGAATCTTGAAGAAGAAGAACAGAGCTAGAAGTAGCGTGCTCCCTAACTTCAGGCTCTATTACCAAGCTATGGTCATCAAAACAGTATGGTACTGGGAAAAAACAGACACATAGATCAGTGAAACAGAATAGAGAGCCTAGAAATAAATCCACACACTTATGGTCACTTTATCTACAAAATAATGCAAGAATATACAATGGGGAAAAGATAGTTTCTTCACTAAGTATTGAGGAGAAAACTAGGCAGCTACATGTAAAAGAATGAAATTAGAATATTTTCTCACACTATATATAAAAATATTCCAAACAAGTTAAGGATCTAAATATAAGACTGGAAACCATAACACTCATGAAGAAAACATAGGTAGGGATTTGTTGCTGCTCAGTCACTTTGTCATGTCCAACTCTTTGTGACCCCATGGACTGTAAAATTCCAGGCTTCCCTGTTCTTCACCATCTTGTGGAGCTTGCTGAAACTTGTGTCCATTGAATTGGTGATACCATCCAACCATCTCATCCTCTGTCATCCCCTTCTCCTCCTGCCTTTAGTCTTTCCCAGCATCAGGTTTTTTTTCCAATGAGTCAGCTCTTCTCATCAGGTGGCCAAAGTATTAGAACTTCAGCTTCAGTCCTTTCAATGGATATTTAGGACTGATCTCCCTTAGGATTGACTAGTTTGATCTCCTTGCTGTCCAAGGGATTCTGAAGAGTCTTCTCCAACACCACAGTTCAAAAGCATCAATCCTTCAGTGCTCAGCCTTCTTTATGATCCAACTCTCACATCCGTACATGACTACTGGAAAGACCATAGCTTTGATAATATAGACCTTTGTTGGTAAAGTAATGTCTCTACTTTTTAATATGCTGTCTAAGTTTTTGACATAAATTGTAGTAATATCTATTTTTGGATCTTTCTCCAAAGAGAAAACAAAAATAAAAAAACAAATTTGACCTAATTATACTTAAAAGCTTTTACACAGCAAAGGAAACTGTTAACAAAATGTGAAGACAACCAATGGACTAGGAGAGAATATTTTCAAATGATATTACTGATAAGGGGTTAATATCCAAAATATATAAAAAGCTCATATAATTCAATTTCAAAAAAGTAAAAAACACAATTTAAAATGGGCAAAACACCTGGACAGACATTTTTCCAAAGAAGACACACAGATGACCAATAGATACATGATAAGATGCTCAACATTGCTAATTATCAGAGAAATGCAAACCAAAGCCCATGAGATATTACTTCACATCTGTAAAAAGGGCTATCATGAAAAAGACCACAAAAGACAAACATTGGCAAAGATATGGATAAATGGGATCCCTTGTACACTGTCTAGACAACATATTGAAAAGCAGAGACATTACTTTGCTGACTAAGGTCCACCTAGTCAAAGCTATGGTTTTTCAAGTAGTCATGTATGGATGTGAGAGTGGGACTATAAAGAAAGCTGAATGCTGAAGAATTGATGCTTTCAAACTGTGGTGTTGGAGAAGACTCTTGAGTGTCCCTTGGACTGCAAGGAGATCCAACCAGTCTATCCTAAAGGAGATCAGTCCTGGGTGTTCATTGGAAGGACTGATGTTGAAGCTGAAACTCCAATACTTTGGTCACCTGATGCAAAGAGCTGACTCACTGGGAAAGACCCTGATGCTGGGAAAGATTGAAGGCAAGAGGAGAAGGGAATGACAGAGGATGAGATGGTTGGATGGCATCATCGACTCAATGGACATGAGTTTGAGTAACTCTGGGAGTTGGTGATGGACAGGGAAGCCTCACGTTCTGCAGTCCATAGGGTCTCAAAGAGTCAGACATGACTGAGCTACTGAAATGAACTGTACACTGTTGGTGGGAATGTAAATTGGTGTAGCCACTGTGGAAATAGCATGGAGTTTCCTCAAAAACGAAAAGGAGAACTACCATCTGACCCAGTAATTCCACTTCTGCTTATATATCCAAAGAAAATGAAAACATGTATTCAAAAAGATACACACACACACATATATATACACATACACATACACAATGGAATACTGCTCATCCAAAAATAAAAAAATAAAAATTTGTAATTTACAACAACATGGGTGGATCTGGAGGGTATTATGTTTAGTGAAATAAGTCAGACAGAGAAAGACAAATACCATATGTTATCACTTACAGGTGGAATCTTCAACCAACCAACCAAAGACCTGTGTTCATGGAAACAGAGCAAATTGGTGGTTGCCAGAATAGAGGTGGGGGTGAGTGAAATGGGTGAAAGGGGTCAAGAAGTACACATTTCCAGTTCTAGTTAGTAAGTCATGGAGATGTAATTTGTAGCATGATGATTACAGTTAATAATACTGTATTGTTTGTTTGAGAGTAGTTAGTAAAGTCGATCGGAGAAGGCAATGGCACTCACTCCAGCACTCTTGCCTGGAGAATCCCAGGGACAGGGGAGCCTGGTGGGCTGCAGTCCATGGGGTCGCGAAGAGTTGAACACGACTGAGCGACTTCACTTTCAGTTTTCACTTTCATGCACTGGAGAAGGAAATGGCAACCCACTTCAGTGTTTTTGCCTGGAGAATCCCAGGGATGGCGGAGCCTGGTGGGCTGCCATCTGTGGGGTTGCACAGAGTCGGACACGACTGAAGCGACTTAGCAGCAGTAGCAGCAGCAGCAGTAAAGTGGTTCTCATCACAAGAAAAGAATTCTTTGTACCAATGTATAGTGACAGATGTTAGCTGGACTATTGTGATCATTTTGCAATATACACAAACATCGAATCATTGCCTTGTACACCTGAAACTAATTATAATCTTATTTCAATTGTATCTAAAAAGAAAATCCATGGTGTGGCTTTTGGAGTCATAGCTGGAAGCTTGCCCTAGAATCTGTGTCAAATGATTTATAGAGCTGATGAGAGAAAACTCTTCAGTCCCTGCCTGCTTTTCAAGCAGGAGTAGGCTCAATTGTCTGTGCCTCACTCTGAGTGGATACACATGGTTATTGGACCGAGATGCAACTTTCACTACAGCAACATTTTAGAGTTTCAAAAGTGAAAACAAAAAGAAAGTGTTTCTTTCATCACTAATACTGATGACCATGTAGGAGTTTGAAGGAGGGACCTATGAATAGAACCACTCTTCTTCACCTGACTTCAGAACAGATTGGGACAGAGAAGGGTTGATGTAGAGATTATTATTTTTTTTAATCTTTTTTTTTTTAGCTGATAAAGCTGTTGGGAGAAATGCAGTTTAGCTTTTTGGTCAAAAAGACTTGCAAATATTACACCCAAAGTTACATTTACCCACTCAGCATAGGCTAAGCTGGATTCTGGCAGGTTTCCCTAACAAGGTCCAGCCCCTGAAAAGCTTATGGTATAGAGAAGCAGAACAGATGAGAACACACACCTTTCTCAGAGACAGATCAGAGAGAGCAGTGCTAAGGCATCTCCCACATCCTTTCCCTAAACTCCTCTATCACCAGTGTGCAATCTCCATCCTCCCAGTTTTCAGGTGCAGGACCTTCCATTTTGGGTGAGTGTTCCCTCCACCTTCCAATGTGTATGTCTCAAAACTTGCTTTCAGTCATCTCATCCATCTAATATTCATCTCTTTTCAAGAGTTCTTAGGCTTTTCCCTCTTCTGGTGTACCTTTCTGGAAATGAAAACAATAGCCTAAAATATTTCAATTTTATAAAAATAAGTTAATTTTCAATCTTGATCAATGATAGGTATAGTGGATGGCGTTCTATGTCACCCAGGAGTACTTCGGGAGTGAAGTACTTTTCACCCACTACTGAGAATGTTCAGCTGTCAGTCTTGAAGTCTTGCCTGAAGAGAAGCACTTTGTCTGACAGCACAGTCTCCCTAGAACAGTCCACATTCAATGACTGATTATCCTACTCATTAATGCCTCTGCCCCTTTGACCCAACTCAGAACCACAGCAAGGGATCCTCTCAGCTTCAGAGATTCCTGAGAACTCTGGTGAGGCCTTTCGAAACTATTAAAATGAAAAGTGAAAGTGTTAGCCACTCAGCCATGTCTGACTCTTTTGTGACCCCAAGGACTGTAGCCCTGCCAGGCTCCTCTGTCCATGGAATTCTCCAGGCAAGAACACTGGAGTGTATAGCCATTCCCTTCTCCAGGGGATCTTCCCCATCCAGGAATCACACTCAGGTCTCCTACATTGCAGGCAGATTCTTTACTGTCTGAGACATCAGGGAAGCTATGTAACCAAGGACAGTCCAAATTTGTGTTTAGTTTAAGAACAACATTTAATAAACTTCCTGTATGCTGTTATTTGTATCATAATAATAGCATGTTATGCCCCTGGGGACCCAGTTGTTGCAAGTTAGGTCCCTAGGTCCCTAGGAATGATCCAAGAAAGTCGCTGCTAAGAAACATTGTCACCAGCCAGCTGGTCATGAGGACCCGGTGATGAGATGAACACTGTCCCCCAATTTATATTCATTCAGAACCTCAGGAAGTGATCTTATTTGGAAACAGTACTGGCAGCTATAATTTTAGTTAAGGGTTGAGATGAGATTATGGTAGATTAGGGTGGGCTTTAAATCCAATGACAAAGAGGACACAGAGAGGGCCATGTGAAGACAGAATCAGAGAGTGGGGTGATGCTACCACAAGCCAAGAACATCTGGAGCCATCAGAAACTCAAAGAGGCAAGGAAGGATTCTTCCCAGGAGCCTTCAGAGGGAATATAACCCTGATGACACACAGCTTTTGGACAGATCTAGCCTCTTGATGTGGAGCTTAAAACTCAACATTCAGAAAACGAAGATCATGGCATCTGGTCCCATCACTTCATGGGAAATAGATGGGGAAACAGTGGAAATGGTGTCAGACTTTATTTTTTTGGGCTCCAAAATCACTGCAGATGGTGACTGCAGCCATGAAATTAAAAGACGCTTACTCCTTGGAAGAAAAAAAAAGTTATGACCAACCTAGATAGCATATTGAAAAGCAGAGACATTACTTTGCTAACAAAGGTCCATCTAGTCAAGGCTATGGTTTTTCCAGTAGTCATGTATGGATGTGAGAGTTGGACTATGAAGAAGGCAGAGCGCCAAAGAATTGATGCTTTTGAACTGTGGTGTTGGAGAAGACTCTTGAGAGTCTCTTAGACTGCAAGGAGATACAACCAGTCCATTCTGAAGGACATCAACCCTGGGATTTCTTGGGAAGGAATGATGCTAAAGCTGAAACTCCAGTACTTTGGCCACCTCATGGGAAGAGTTGACTCACTGGAAAAGACTCTGATGCTGGGAGGGATTGGGGGCAGGAGGAGAAGGGGACGACAGAGGATGAGATGGCTGGATGATATCACTGACTCGATGGACGTGAGTCTGAGCGAACACCGGTAGTTGGTGATGGACAGGGAGGCCTGGTGTGCTGCGATTCATGGGGTTGCAAAGAGTCGGACACAACTGAGCGACTGAACTGAACTGAACTGAGCCTCCATAATTATGACAAAATAAAATTTCTGTTGTTTTAAGCCACTCTGTTTGCAGTTACAGCAGTTCTAAAAACTAGTATAGATTCCATCACTGGTAATAGGCAGTGTACTGATAACTCCTGGTGCAAGGCTGAATTATTCAAAGGCTGAAATTGTTAAAAAGTTCACTGATGGTGAAGTGGAAGGAAATGAACTAGTGGGTGCCCTGGATCAGGCATTTGAGAAGTATGGGGAAATACTAACCACATATTGCTAAACACAATTAGTATTTTGGGAAAATAACCAAAAGTTGAGTGTTTAATCCATAATTAGATACTATAAAGAGGACTTCTGGCTTTCACACTTAGCTTTTGAAGAGGCTCTTTTCTCTTTCATCAGCGCTGTGTGCTTAGTTGCTCAGTCGGGTCCAACTCTTTTTGACCCCATGGATTGTAGCCCACCAGGCTCCTCTGTCCATGGGGATTCTCCAGCAAAAATACTGGAGTGGGTTGCCATGCCCTCCTCTGGGGGATCTTCCCAACTCAGGGATCAAGCCCAGGTCTCCCACATTGCAGGCAGATTCTTTACTGCCTGAATCACCCCCAGAAGGCAGAGCAAATGGAGGACCAGGCCCTGGACTTAATCATAAAGATAGCAGAGCTCCAAAGAAGGTTCAGTTCTCAGCTAGGCAAGTATGGAAGACCAAGGTCAAGGTTCTGGTTGGGACAGAAGGGGTCACTTTCAAATTCCTGGATCCCTTGGAAGCCATGATCCTGCAGAACATTTCCAGTCTTCCCTGTGCTCCGTTGCTCAGGCGTGTCGGACTCCTTGTGATCCCGTGGACCATAGCCTGCCAGGCTCTTCTGTCCATGGGATTCTCCAGGCAAGAATACTAGAGTGGGCTGCAATTTCCCTCTCGAGGGGCAGTCTTCCCTATTAAAGATTAATTAATGGGGTTCATGATGGTGCAGAACCCCAACCCCCTGCCAGAACTACACTCAGTCAATTAGATTTCAGTCACAGCATAACCCAGCTGGGGTGTGCTAGGCTGATGAGGGAGAAAGGGAACTCTACCCCAAAGGAAGTTTCTTGGGCCAGAAGGATGCCATGGGGAATTCATATAAGTCTCAATGGGAGAATCATAACCTAGCCTACTAGGGTTCTGGACAAGGTTATTTGCAGCAGAGAATTACTGTTTGAAAAACAGCTTCTGGCTCACTATTGGGCCTTGCTGTAGACAGAGCATCTAACATGGTATATCAAGTGATGATCCAGCCAACATTGCCCTTCATAAACTGGGTTAAACCAGAACCCACAAATTCTTTGGATTGGATGGATGGAATGGTACAAATAGGATCGAGTATGAATGGGGCTGGAGGACAGACAGCAAAATAGACAGCCAGACCTCCAGGTCACTCATTACTGTTGCACTTGCGTCGTTCCCTCAGGTCATACCTCTAGGTAGCATCAGGGTCCCTTATGACCAGATAAAGACGTCAGTCCTTTGAAGAGTTTCAGCCAGCCTAAACTGCTTCACAGGATGGCATGGTGGAGACACTGTCTACCAAAGCACTGAGTATGAGCTAATGAGGAAGGCATCAGCATCACTAAGAAGATCAGTGGTGGCTGCCCCAGCCAGAGTTGACAGTAGGAGATGCCACTCTAAGACTGGCACCATTGGGAGCAAAGAGCATGATCAGATTTTGAAACAGTAGAGGCAGGCAATAGTACGTAAGCATCAGAAACCTAGAGGACACAATCACTGTCATCAGCAGATGTCAGAGTGGCAGCTAGAGGGTTACAGTCTGGCTCAAAGAGATCTGAGGTCATGATGATCCGAGGACATGAAGTGCATGAAGGACACCCTGAAGAATGTGACATAGCCCACTATATACGGATGAAGTTAGACATTAGAGAAAATGCCTATCAGAGAAAATGGAGAGAGCTGGATGAAGCTGAGACAGCCAGTAAGCTACATTGCATGTCTAATCTCCCGTGGAAAGAAGTAAGGTTGCATAGAAGCTGCTTAAACTGAGTGCAACTCTAAGCAAAGTTTGGCAAGGCTACTGAGGAGTCCTTGAGCTACTGTACCTCCCTACTTATCCTGCCAGAATGTCCAGTGTGAGGAAGACCAAGGGTTATTTGTCCCAGATAGTGGGGACAAGATGGTAGCTCCATCATTGACTTGGCTTTGAGGGGATTTTAATCCCATGAGTGTATATTTCAAGAGGAAACTAACTTGGTTGTGGAATTCATTAGACAGTGGGGTTGCTTTTAATCATCAACTGGCATCTCTTTAAATCTAGGGCTTGCTTGGTATTTAATCAGGCAATAACAAAATGTTGATAAGAATCACAACCCACATTACTTTTTCATATTACACAACTTGAGACATTAAAGTGATTCCAGATAAATTAACTTTGAGCACCACCCTGCTTTTGGATGAACTCTATTAATCAAATATATTTTATAATTATCGTTCATTTACTCATCAAGCCCTAAGGGTAAGTTAAAGATTTTAATCTTCTGGAAAATGTATGCCAAAGTATGAAATCAAGAAGACTGTGATAAAAGGCAAAGGATATCTAAAATGATGGGGTTACCACAACTGACCAGTTCACAAATAATATCTTTGTAATTTTACAGGCTGGTTGCCAATAATTATGTCAGCTACTCTTGCTAAGGAAGTATCCCATTCCAAGATATTAAAGTTAGGCCTTACTACAGAAAATTCAATAATTTCATCATGAATTTACAAGATTTTAATAAAAACTTATTAATCAAATTGTATAGATCTGGAATATCTTTGAAAGGATACCCTCTGTTGGGGGGGGGGTCATGGCAGTCAAGCTTATGATGGAGATTAATAGTGTTCATTCTTGTGTTAGAATTTGCTTATTATGTTAATGTACTTATTTAAAAATTATGATCCAAATCAAAACTATGATCCAAAAAAAATCATAGTTGGTATAATGATCAATTTAAAATCATATAATATTTTGATACTGTGATACACTTAAGGTAGGAAGTATTGGATTTACATATAAACATATTTACATACTGGGAATTCTATTTTGTTGAAACCTTGAACCATCTCTAGGACATCTTTTGTAGGATAACAATCTAACCATAGTCAATGTGGAATGACCCAGGTTTAGGGAAATATGTCACCAAGAGACAGCTGTGTCCAGCAGAGTGACAAGTGATGAGTTTATCAGGATCGGTAACAGAAAAGCAGCAGCTTGCAATGGCCAGGTGAGGAGAAAAACATGAGATAATTATTTCAGGGACATGTGAGATAATACATTTGCGAATAGCTAGAAGTCAGTGTCCTCTTCCCTGCAATATTTGGCAAAAACAAACAAAACCAAAACAAACCTGTGGGGGATAGGCCAATAACTTGGCCTTTATGGAGAGTGTAAAATAGCTACAAGCTAGGGACCTTGATGGTGTGCCCTGTACAAGCCCCATTATCAGTAACTTCATAGACAAGCAGGGAAAGATTCCTCCAAAATGATCTCTGGTGATCACTTAGTCAGGAGCCCCACAACTGAGATCTCATTCTGGGCAGCCCAGAGCAAGATGTTTTGGCCTCCTGTGTCTGGTGTCTACAACCCCATAGAGGAAACAACCCCATTAGGGCTAGAGGAGCCACGTCCTCCCATTGGTGCCTGCATCTCTGACCTTTGAATAAGGCTTTAAGTTCCTGATTGGCAACGTTCCAGAAGAGTTATTTATTATACTCTTATCAACTGAGGAAAAATGATGCCTGTTACTTAAGGGATGCCAAGACTCTCTGAGCAGGCAAATTTGTCAGACAATTTTCATGAGGACGTTTTTAGAGCAAGAGCTAAGGGATACAGTGAGCAACCTCTTCCATATTCCTGGAGCAAAGAGAGTGAGGGATTTCATTAGCCTGGGTTTGTTTTTTCTTTCTTTCTTTTTTTTTAAAATAGCATTCCTTGATGAAAGCTGAAGGCGTGACACCAAAATATAACACAGCAAACGTGATTGTGTGTGAGGCCAAGAAAATATGGTCCAAGTACATGAGGGTCCTTTTCAATCTGAGGCTGGAATGTAGAATAACAAGAATTGGATGTGCTGCATAACCACTAATCAGCTCTTCACAAATACCACTTTTCTCAATTAGTCTTTTGGAAAGCAGCAGCAGATAAGTTGAAATTAATCTCTATCAAGGGTGCAGAGGAGAATTGTTTTGCTTGTTCAAAGTTTATCCAATCCTTTAAAGAATCAAATGAGCATGGGGTATAGTTAATATCCAACATTGTGGTAACTAAGCAGATTAACTAAAGCCTCTGATCCAGATGAATCCCCATCTCTCTTTTGTTTGGGATAGATTTGGAGGTCCACACAGGCTAAGGCAAAGTTTTTAATGTCCCAAGTCTACTGAATAATCTGTTATAAGCTGGAAAGAACTTCTTATACATTTAGACCTTCAGGCTAAAGGCTCATTTTACCCAGTTCTAGACATGTATGTCTGGCAGTTTCTTTTAATTCCTGAAAGCCTGCTTGGTTTCAGGGACTATATCTGCCCTTGGGTATCTGGTTATTTCTGACCAAAGGGACAGAAATCTTTCCCTATTATGATCCTGAGTGAATTCCTGAAGTAGAGCTGGTGATTCCATGTGAGTGAGTGTTAGTTGCTCAGTTGTCTCTGACTCGTTGGGATCCCATGAGCTGTAGCCTGCCAGGCTCCTCTGTGCAGGGGATTTTCCAGGAAAGAATACTGGAGTATTCTCCAGTAATTCCTTCTCTGGGGATATTCCAGACCCAAGGATCGAACCCGGGTCTCCTTCATTGCAGGCAAATTCTTTACTGTCTGAGCCACCAGGGATGCCAGGAAAGAGCTAGCTCCATCCATGAGGATCCCCTGTGCCATGAAAGTCTAGGAATGAAGAATGAGAGAGGAGAGTATCTACAGGTTCAGCTGGCTAAAGAGTTTAGATGACAGAGAATATTTAGCACATTTGGTCTCAGCTCCTTACCTTCAACAGAGATACTGACTATCTCATTTAGCCAGTTTCTCTTTTAGCAAAGTAGGCTTTTTATGCCTGCTGGAGTTTATCTACCAAACAGATTAACAACAAGAGATTGTTTTTTATTTATATGGCATCATCCATCAGAAATATAACTCTAAAAGCTACTGTATAAAAACCTGATCTAACCCTGGTTACTAAGAGGGACTGCTTAGAAATCCACATGAAGACAAGTATGTATTCAAATTAAAACAGTGCATTTTAAGACCCCTTTCAGATGACTCATTTCACCAGCTCAGTTGATGATAAAACAATGAAGTCTGGGATCCAAAGTTGATGTCCCTCTATGGGGAAGACGTACTTGGACTCTGAGGGAGGTATGGACTTTAGATGGGTCCCCGGGGCATCTGGTCCCATCACTTCATGGAAAATAGAAGAGGGAAAAGTGGAAGCAGTGACAGATTTTCTTTCCTTAGGCTCCAAAATCACTGCGGACAGTGACTGATGCCAGTCACTGCCTGAAATTAAAAGGTATTTACTCCTTGGAAGAAAAGCTATGACAAACCTAGACAGTGTATTAAAAAGCAAAGATATCTCTTTGCTCACAAAGGTCTGTATAGTCAAAGCTATGGTCTTTCCAGTAGTCAAGTACAGATGTGAGAGTTGGACCATAAAGAAGGCTGAGCATCAAAGAACTGATGCTTTCAAACTGTGGTGCTGGAGAAGGCTCTTGATAGTCCCTTGGACAGCAAGGAGATCAAATCAGTCAATCCTAAGAGAAATCAACCCTGAATATTCATTGGAAGGACTGATGCTGAAGCTGAAGTTCCAATACTTTGGCGACCTGATGCAAAGAGTTGACTTATTGGGAAAGACCCTGTTGCTGGGAAGGATTGAAGGCAGGAGGAGAAGAGGGTGACAGAGGATGGGGTGGTTAGATACCATCACCGATTCCATGGACATGAGTTGGAGCAAACTCCAGGAGATAGTGAAGGACAGGGGAGCCTGGCAAGCTGCAGTCCATGGAGTTGCAAAGAGTTGGACACAGCTTAGTGACTGAAAAACAACAGCAACACAGGGCAATACCAGCAGTTAATTCTCTAAGTTGTAAGGCTTATAAGATGCGGGGAGGTGGGGTCAGGAGTATCTCTCCAATCCTGGCTAGCAGTGTAGACAGGGAGCACATAACAAGCCCAGGGGTGAACTGCTGGGACACACCAGGCTCAGTGCTTCGACCAGGAGATGGCAGTGTCTAATCACACAGCAGAGCTCATGGAGCCCTGAGACACCTTGGCTGGATGGAGCCGCAACTGGGTAGCTTCTGAGAGGGCTTCCTGGGAAGAAATGATCAGCATGTGACTGATTCATGCAGTCTCAGGACATCTGGGTCCCACAGCTATGGGTAAAGATACATAGTTCTTGGGAGGAGAAGGGCTGCTTGAAGGTAATTGGCCCAATCAGAGGCTAACAGAGGATCCCAAGAAGGGGAGGAGAGGCTGAAAGGCCAAAGCAGAGCAAACATAAACCAGAGGAGAGGCAAGAGTTGGACTAGCAGGTGCAGGTCTCAGAAGAGTATGAATCCCAGGGAGGACAGACGAAAGATGGGTTCTGTCCATGGCAATGTGGAGGGGACCGCGTTTCAAAACATCAGCACACATGGCTTTGTTGAGCTCCCCTGTCACTCCAATCCCAAAGAAGGGAAATGCCAAAGAATGTTCAAACTACCATCCAGCTGCGCTCATTTCACAAGTTAGTAAGGTTATGCTCAAAATCTGTCAACCTAGGCTTCAGCAGTATGTGAACTGAGAACTTGATGTATAAACTGGGTTTAGAAAAGGCAGAGGAGCCAGAGATCAAGTTGCCAATATCCACTGGATCATAGAAAAAGCAAGGGAATTCCAGGAAAACATCTACGTCTACTTGATTGACTACACTAAAACCTTTGACTGTGTGGATCGCAACAAACTGTGGAAAATTCTCAAAGAGATGGGAATACCAGACCACCTTACCTGCATCCTGAGAAACTTGTATGCAGGTTAAGAAGCAACAGTTAGAACTGGACTTGGACAATGGACTGGTTCCAAATTGAGAAAGTACGACAGGGCTGTATATTGTCACCCTGCTTATTTAACTTATATGCAGAGTATATCACGTGAAATACCAGGCTGGATGAAGCACAAGCTAGAATCAAGACTGCGAGGAGAAATATCAATAACCTCAGATACTCAGATGACATCACTCTTATGGCAGAAAATGAAGAGGAACTAAAGACCCTCTTGATGAGGGGTGAAAGCTGGTGTGAAAGAGGAGTGAAAAAGCTGGCTTCAAACTCTACATTCAAAAAACGAAGATCATGGCATCCAGTCCCATCACTTCATGGCAAATAGAAGGGGAAAAAGTGGAAACAGTGGCAAATTTTCTTTTCTTGGGCTCCAAAATTACTGCAGATGGTGACTGCAGCCATGAAATTAAAAGATGCTTGCTCCTTGGAAAGAAATCTGTGACAAATCTAGATAGCATATTAAAAAGCAGAGATATCGCTTTACCAACAAAGGTCTGTATAGTCAAAGCTATGGTTTTTCCAGTAGTTGTGTACAGATGTGAGAGTTGTACCATAAAGAAGGCTGAGCACTGAAGAACTGATGCTTTTGAACTGTGGTGTTGGAGAAGACTCTTGAGAGTCCCTTGGACAGTAAGGAGATCAAACCTGTCAATCCTAAAGGAAATCAATCCTGAATATTCATTGGAAGGACTGATGCTGAAGCTCCATAGTTTGATCACCCTATGTGAAGAGCCAACTCATTGGAAAATATCCTGATGCTGGGAAAGATTGAGGGCAGGAGGAGAAGAGGGGTGACAAAGAACAAGATGGTTGAATGGCATTGCCAACTCAATGGACATGAATTTGAGCAAGCTCTGGCAGAGAGTAAAGGACAGGGGAGCCTGGCATGCTGCAGTCCATGGGGTCATAAAGACTCAGACATAACTTAGCAACTGAAGAACAATAATAACTCTTGCAAAATAGATTATGCCCCAAACATATACTGAATGAGCATAGCTGGAAACAGGTGGGTGAGACATAGACTGTCCCTACACTCTTGGATCTCTGTTTTCTGGTTAAAGCATGTGACCTCTTTTACTTGCCTTGGGAGGGGTATTCCTTACTGTGGTTCAGCAATCTTATCTGTATGGGTCCCTCTTCTTTGGAGGTGCTGTCTTGCCAAAAGCATGATGGTCCCTGGCTTATATGCACTGCTTTGGGGGTCTACTAAAATGGAAATGGTGGTGATGGGGGGGGAGGACTTTTATGAGACAAGAGATACTATGTTCCACAGAAATAAAACAACCTACTATACCATAGCAACTTTGGTTCTAAAATATAAACCCAATGAACTTTTAGGTGATTCGACTAAAAACTAAACTAAGAAAATAACTTTCTTAGAAACTAAACTATCTAAGAAATAAGTCTAAGAAAATAACTTAGAATGGTGGTTTATAATTATGAAACAGTGGTTTAAAAATACTTATTAAATGTGCTTTTACTTATTAAAAACTAATACTTAATGGCCTTGCTGCTACTGCTAAGTCACTTCAGTCATGTCCAAATCTGTGCGACCCCATAGATGGCAGCCCACCAGGCTCCCCCGTCCCTGGGATTCTCCAGGCAAGAACACTGGAGTGGGTTGCCCTTTCCTTCTCCAACGCATGAAAGTAAAAAGTGAAAGTGAAGTCGCTCAGTCGTGTCCGACCCTCAGCGACCCCCTGGACTGCAGCCTTCCAGGCTCCTCCATCCATGGGATTTTCCAGGCAAGAGTACTGGAGCCTTGGGTGCTGATTGTTTCCTGGTGGCTCAGACAGTAAAGAATCTGCCTGCAGTACAGGAGACCTGGGTTTGATCCCTGGGTTGGGAAGATCCCCTGGAGAAGAGAATGGCTACCTACTCCAGTGTTCTTGCCTGGAGAATTCCATGGACAGAGGGGCCTGGCAGGCTGTAGTCCATGGGAGTTGCAAAGAGTTGGACATGACTGAATGGCTCATACTTTCACTTTCATTTCTTGTTAATATAATATCAATATATATATTTTTCAGTTCAGTTCAGTCGCTCAGTTGTGTACGACTCTTTGCGACCCCATGAATCGCAGCATGCCAGGCCTCCCTGTCCATCACCAACTCCTGGAGTTCACTCAGACTCACATCCATCGAGTCAGTGATGCTATCCAGCCATCTCATCCTCTGTCGTCCGCTTCTCCTCCTGTCCCCAATCCCTCCCAGCATCAGAGTCTTTTACAATGAGTCATGGGAAATAGATGGGGAAACAGTGGAAACAATGTCAGACTTTATTTTCGGGGGCTCCAAAACCACTGCAGATGGTGACTGCAGCCATGAAATTAAAAGACGCTTACTCCTTGGAAGGAAAGTTATGACCAACCTAGACAGCGTATTAAAAAGCCGAGATATTACTTTGCTAACAAAGTTCCATCTAGTCAAGGCTATGGTTTTTCCAGTGGTCATGTATGGATGTGAGAGTTGGACTGTGAAGAAAACTGAGTGCCAAAGAACTGATGCTTTTGAACTGTGGTGTTGGAGAAGACTCTTGAGAGTCCCTTGGACTGCAAGGAGATCCAACCGGTCCATCCTAAAGGAGATCAGTCATGGGTGTTCATTGGAAGGACTGATGTTGAAGCTGAAACTCCAGTACTTTGGCCACCTCATGCAAAGAGTTGACTCATTGGAAAAGACCCTGATGTTGGGAGGGATTGAGGGCAGGAGGAGAAGGGGACGACAGAGGATGAGATGGCTGGATGGCATCACTGACTCAATGCACATGAGTTTGAGTGAACTCCAGGAGTTGGTGATGGACAGGGAGGCCTGATGTGCTGTGATTCATGGTGTCACAAAAAGTTGGACATGACTGACTGAACTGAACTGAACTGAACAGGGAACTAGACCTCACATGCCGCAACTAGAGATCCCACATACCACAACAAAGATCGAAGATTCTGTGTGCCATCACCAAGATCCAGTACAGCCAAATAAATAAACACTCTAGTTGCGGTATGTGAGGTCTAGTTCCCTGTTCAGTTCAGTTCAGTTCAGTCACTCAGTTGTGTCCAACTCTTTGCGACCCCATGAATCATAGCACACCAGGTCTCCCTGTTCATCACCAACTCCTGGAGTTCACTCAAACTCATGTGCATCGAGTCAGTGATGCCATCCAGCCATCTCATCCTTTGTCATCCCCTTCTCCTCCTGCCCCCAATCCCTCCCAGCATCAGGGTCTTTTCCAATGAGTCAACTCTTTGCATGAGGTGGCCAAAGTACTGGAGTTTCAGCTTCAACATCAGTCCTTCCAATGAATACCCACGACTCATCTCCTTTAGGATGGACCGGTTGGATCTCCTTGCAGTCCAAGGGACTCTCAAGAGTCTTCTCCAACACCACAGTTCAAAAGCATCAGTTCTTCAGCACTCAGCTTTCTTCACAGTCCAACTCTCACATCCATACATGACCACTGGAAAAAACATAGCCTTGACTAGATTGACCTTTGTTAGCAAAGTAATATCTCGGCTTTTTAATATGCTATCTAGGTTGGTCATAACTTTCCTTCCAAGGAGTAAGCATCTTTTAATTTCATGGCTGTAGTCACCATCTGCAGTGATTTTGGAGCCCCCCAAAATAAAGTCTGACATTGTTTCCACTGTTTCCCCATCTATTTCCCATGAAGTGATGGGACTAGTTCCCTGACCAGGGATCAAATCCAGACCTCCTCCACTGGGAGTACAGAGTCTTAACCACTGGACCACCAAGAAAATCTCAATTCTTATTAAAAATAGTGGTTTATACTTATAAACTGGTTTTTATTTAACTCCATTTGGTAATCAGTGACTTACTGGCACTTGTTCTAACACTGACAACCTCATCTGGAGCATCTGAGTAAATGATTTGTCCAAAGTAAGTCATCTCTGAGAGCTGGACTTACCATGGGTCCCAGAACTCCTGATTCAGTCCAGTGAATGGTGCATTTAAGGAATGCCACGTTGTCTGGATGTGAGCTGCTCTAGTGGCTTAAGGAATCAGAGTAAGTTCAACAGCCTGGCAAGTTAAGGTAAATGTGAGGACAAGGTATTCTGAAAGCAAAGCACGAGCGACCCTTGATGTATGTTTTATTCAAATCTGGCCCCACAATGGGGCTTTCTAAAGTTACTACCAGGATACCCCCAAAGACTCCTTGAGTCACTAATTGCACGAACACTTTGTTCGTATATTGTGTTACAGTCTACTTTATGCAGGCAGAAACTGCACCCATATACTCTTTTTAGGTCCCCTGGGTTCATACTTTAAGCTGTAGGGGTTTTGAACATTAGTAAACTGATGCTGAGGCTGAAACTCCAATATTTTGGCCACTTCATGTGAAGAGTTGACTAATTGGAAAAGACCCTGATGCTGGGAGGGATTGGGGGCAGGAGGAGAAGGGGACGACAGAGGATGAGATGGCTGGATGGCATCACTGACTCGATGCACTTGAGTTTGGGTGAACTCTAGGAGTTGGTGATGGACACAGAGGCCTGGCGTGCTGCAATTCATGGGGTCACAAAGAGTTGGATATGACTGAGCGACTGAACTGAACTGAAATTCTGTGTAACATTCCTGTGTGAGAAGGTACCTGATGGTGATCAGGAAACCTAGGTGAATAAACCTGCACTGTTATGTTGACACAGAACTGTGCTCAGGGCAATGGCGGTGAAGAAACTGGTGCTCCATCTCCCACTCCTAGCCTGGCAGTTCTTCACAGGGTGTCATTCTAGACACCCAACTGTAGACTATCAGTCATTCTTGAGGCCTCTCCAAAATACTGCAATGCCCATTGTGGGTACTGTTCTCTCTTCATGTCAAGATAGAAGACCAGATCTTGACCTTAGATACTTGTATTTCAGAGTCAGATGGTTGTCAGGCAAATGGAAAAGCCCCTGGGGGAGGATCCAGCACCAGGCAGGAAGCCAGACAACAAAGAAAAATAGTCAGCCCCAGGGACACAAGGAAATTTTAATTGGTCGTGCAATTAGTGACTCAAGGAGTCTTTGGGGGTATCCTGGTAGTAACTTTAGAAAGCCCCATTGTAGGGCCAGATTTGAATGAAATATACATCAAGGGTCTCTCGTGCTTTGCTTTCAGAATACCCTGTCCTCACATTTACCTTACCTTGCCAAGCTGTTGAACTTTGATTCCTTAAGCCACTGGAGCAGCTCACATCCAGACAATGTGGCTTCCTTAAATGCCACTTAATGCACCATTGTGTTCTGTTTAAACAAAACAGCTTTAAACCAAAGGAATGACCTATTTTGAATATTTACAGTTTAGGCAAGTGGGCCACAGCAATTTCCTGATGCCCGTGGTACATGCCCTCAGCCACTTATGACTTCACGCCTGAGGAGCTGTTTATATCTTATTTATGCTGGCAATGTGCTCCCCAGCTCACACCGGACTTCTTCTGAGGGGCTTGGCTTTTGCCAGTCCAGACCCTTTTCTATGCGCAGCTTGGAAGAGCTAAGTTGTTTTTCAGGAACAACTGAGAAGCATGCCTTTGCAGAAAGGTGACAAGCTGTATCATGGACTTCGATACTGCACCTCAAGGTGGCGCTTCCTTCGTCCCTATCTGAGACTTCCCTTTGTACACTCCTGTTTTCCAGGTGTGGGGCAGTTTATATAGGATGTCATCCCAAATTCTTATCTCAGGTTCTTTTAGGGAAACCCAAACTAAGGCCCCAGCTTCAGGAAATTTGGATCACTCAGGAGAAAAGACAGCCGATAATTTTAAAAAGTGGGCGAGGGAAAAGTACATCATGAGCTATAAACCACCGTCAGGCATCACTCAGTGATGAAAGAAGAGACTAGAGATGAGGATAATTCTTGACTTCAGGGAACCTCCGTTCAACGTTTTAAGCTTCCTCCATTAGTAAAAGAATAGAAAAAAATGGTGAATTCTGGTGTCTACCCTGTCTTTGCTGCCCTCTGTAGCTGCTCTTCTCTCATTCTCTTAAAGGGTAGTTTTTGCCTCAATTATAAAGTAGATCTAGGATTATATGATGATTCTGGTTGAGAGGCTGAGGGAGACTGTCTTAAGAAACTGGCGTCCTGTGCAGAGGGTTCTGTGAAATGTACTATTTCCTGCCATATTGGTGGGCAAGAAATGTGACAGACATCAGCGATTTCTGGCCTCTCAGTGTGAATGAGGGCTCCCCAAAGGGAACACAATGCCTGCGATCCAGCAGATCCTGCCACCCCTCACCATGATTGCTGAGGAGCTGGTGAGCGGATGCAAGAAGCAGCCCCATACCTGCCACCCCTTATGGTGGCAGGAAACAGGATTTGGCCCCAGATAGCTGAAGTGTATATGAAAGGAATGAATTCAGTGAGCCAGAGGCTTGCGTCTTCCCATATATAGAAGAATGCTAAATTCCTTAGCTTGATATCCGGTTTTCCTTACTGTTGTTGTTGTTCAGTTGCCCAGTCATGTCTGACTCTTTGCGAGCACATGGACTGCAGCACAACCAGGCCTCGCTGTTCCTCACCACATCTCCCAGAGTTTGCCCAATTTCATGTTCATTGCATCAGTGATGCTGTCCAGCCATCTCATCCTCTGATGCCCTCTTCTCCTCCTGCCTTCAGTCTTTCCCAGCATCAGGGACTTTTCCAATGAGTCGTCTGTTCACATCAGATGACCAAAAATACTGGAACTTCAGCTTCAGCAAGCAGTCCTTCCAGTGAATATTCAGGGTTTATCTTCCTTAAGATTGACTGTTTTGATCTCCTTGCTGTCCAAGGGACTCTCAGGAGTCTTCTCCAACACCACAGTTTGAAGGCAACAATTCTTTGGCGTTCTGCCTTCTTTATGGTCCAGCTCTCATTACTTATGAATAATCTTTGATGTGCAGATTGCCTGCCCCCTTTGTTGCAAACTTATATAGCCAGACACTCTCTCCTGCCTCCTCAGAGCAGTTTTTTAAGAGCTACTGAGATGCTGTCTCCTGGGCTTGGAGTCCTTAACACTCCCACCAAATGAAAACTCTCTACTTTCAGATTGTGACTATTTTTTAGTTGACAGTTTGTAGAGCCTGAGCTACTCCATCTTGTAAAAGAACTCCATTTTTGCAAAGATACCGGATAAACAGACTTAGACTTTGGATATTGCCTAAACTTGCCCCGCTATGCATGAGCCAATCAGCCCTTAGGTTAAACCTCCTGACTAAGTTCAAGGATTTGTGCTTTACCTTGGAAGTGATGATTTACGTTTGTGATTTAATGATTCACCGTGTAAGTGAAAAAACCAATCAGAAATCCACATACAACCCTATGGAAGAGGGTAACAAATCAGTAATCCTTCAGCCTCAATACCCCTTTTTTCCCTATATAAGCAGTGTAACCCAAAACTCGGGGCTCCTCTCCTTAGCTGCTGTGTCGGTAATGGTGGGAGCCCCAGCTCGAGCTTGGTAATAAAACTCTCTTGCTTTTGCATCGGATACCAGCTCCCTGGTGGTCATTGGGAGATTTCATGACTTGGGCATAACATTTTGGGGCTCATCCGGGATCTCCCATCGGCTCCCCGGGAAGACCGATCCGGAGAGTTATCTGTAACCGGTAAGTTTGATAAGGCCTGGTTTCTGAGACCGGTATATGACTCAGGCGGATGCGCTGACGAGTCACGGGTGGGGGTCGTTGGGAGATGTCCCTGGCCCTCCGGAAGGGGATGGAGAGCCCCTGTTTTCTGGTGGCAAAGGGGACGGAATGCCCCTGTACTCTGTTGACAATAGCGGGTCGCTCCTGCTGAACGGCCGGAGGCTGTCGTCCTACTTTCAGTTCTGCCTTTGGACTCCTGAAGGTTTGTTTTTTCTGTCTCTCTGTTTGTCTGTGTGGCTGTCTGTACTGTTTGTGTTAATTTACCAACGTCTGCTTGATCCAGGAACGATGGGGCAACGTCAATCTAGCCCTACTCCTCTATCTCTGATGACTGAGCATTTTAAAGAGGTCAGGAAGCGTGCCTGTGACCTCAGTGTTGAAATTAAGAAAGATAAACTAATTACTTTTTGCAGCGCAGAATGGTCGTGGTTCCATGTGGGCTGGCCTTCGGAAGGCACGTTTGACTTGGAAACTGCGCACCAAGTCTGAGATATCATCCTCCAACCGCAGGCCGGACACCCTGACCAAGTCCCCTATATCATAGTGTGGAAAAATATCACAGTACACTCCCCTCCTTGGGTAACATCTTTTTTGCCTCAACAGGAACTTTCTACCACTCGGGTGTTGGTGACACGGGTGGAAGAGAATCTGAAGAAACCCAGGAAAACTGAACCAACTGCGCCGCTATACCCCATCTTGCAGGGGAGAATTGTTAGGGGAAGCACACTGATTGAAACCGCCCACCCTGGCCAGGCACCATAGTAGCTATTTGCATGAGTTGTTTTATGACAGGAGATCCTGATAAGGAATACGGAACTAATAAGCCTCCTCCCCGCTTCCTTTTTCAACCTGGCTTCCTTTCCTCCCTTGAAATCTTTGATGTTAGTACTTAGATCTGAGGGACTGTATTCTTGTATTTAAGGGCTTCCCTGGTGGAGCCGAGGTTAAAGCATCTGCCTGCAAAATGGGAGACCTGGGTTCGACCATCTCTAACTCCTGACACTAAGAAAAAAAAAAAAAAAAGACTTGAAGCTAGATCTTGCACTGTGTCTGTCTAAATATGTCTTGGTATGTCTCATCTCTGGGTAATATTTTGAGGTTAATTTACATATGAGCTCTATTTATTTGGCTTAAAGAAAAAAAGGTAAGCGCTTACAAATCAAGTAATTCTAAATTAAACAATAAATTCCAGGTTCATGTGAACTGGGAAATATTCAATGTTAAATACCTGATACTAATGTTTGTTTGTTGACCTATCTAATATAGACATGTCTTAGAGTAATTAACGTTAAGTAAAATATTTTCATTGTACCTAGGTTTAATATAAATTAAATATCATATCTGTTACAAGTTTGTCAACAAGATAGAACTCTTTTGAAGTTTTTTTGATCTCTAGCTAACTTTGGGATGCTTCAGAGGGCCCCTGGAACATCCCAAAGAGAGATATTAAACTGTGTTTATTTGGTTGGTTAAATTACATGAAAAAGATTATCAAATGAGTAATAAATCCACTCATGTTATAATGTATGGTAATATAACTAATACAGATATCCTAGAAATGATATGGAGTTTTTAACATTCTGATATGTCCTGGTATTTTAATGGAAAACCTGATGACTTCACAAAAGTTAACAAAAGGACTGAATGAACCAGGGAATATGCTTATAACTTTTATGGTTTCTATCCGAAAAATTATGAGTTTGAATCTTATGTTTTCAGGGAGTAGGGAAAATCTTCCCCTCAAACTAATTATGACAATACTTTGGTAAAATTAAGCATTATAAACAAAACAATTATATTTTCTATCTGACTCCTCCCAAAATTGGAAGTTCTTAGGTTTCCAGTAAGTTTATCAAATGAGTTAGGAAGGTTATCTCATGGGTACAAAAATCTCAAGAAAAATTTTGAGACCTTAAAAAGGGAAGAATTCACCTAGATTTGTTAGGCAAAATCTGTGATAAGCCTTTGGTGTGAGTTTCTCAGCCCTGTTTTAAAAGTTCAGTCTGAGACTCTATAAATGTTTCAGCAAAATAAAAAGCCTATAATCAATTATGGATATAAAAATCATCAGACCAAAATTAGTGAGAACAGACCTATTTTGCAAACAAACTAGCCTTAATTTGGTTATATTTAATAAAAATAAGGGTAACTTTAAAGAGAAAAAGATATTTCAAAATGTTAAATACCAGTTTGTTAATGGAGGTCTACATCTGGTAAGACTCATCTCTTAGTTCTTTGCTGTTATGTGATATTAATGTAAAATTTAATTGAATTCTTGAAGAATGCCCTAAGTTTGCTTCTGAAGCTTATCTCAGTAATCTATCTTTGGATGAAGATCAGATACCTCATGACCTGCAACCAGGACTGAAAAAAGACATAATTTAAGGGACTGTCTCCAACATGGATAGAAGGACTTTTTTTTATCAGAAAAACTACACTACACCAGGATGAGAAGACGACAATATCAGAGGTAGACAGCTTCCCCAAGATGCTGGACCTGATTTGTATGATCATTTATGCTTTCTTGACTTCTTAGACCTTTGCATATAAATCAAATGCTTTTCTATCATAGGCCTGATCCTATGCTAGTTTTAAAAATCAATCCAATTGTTGGGTTTGTGGCCAATTACCTGTGTCTAGTTCTGGGTTACCTTGGTAAATTTCTCTACTACCAGACTCTAACTGGTTGGCCCTGAGAAAATTTACTTAAAAAATTATAGTCATATTCAGGTCACTGTGATATCACTAGATAGGATCCCCTCACCGGGCCAATTAATAATGCCTGCTCTGACTCTGGCTGTAAGATAATCAGTCTAGTAACACTAGAAAACTGGGCTATGTGCCTTATAGATGGTGCCAATATATAATTTCCCTGGAAGATAAAGATTTTACAGGGCAGACTAAGTCAGATGACCTGAAGATATACTGGGCTACATCTAATGGAAGTTCTTAACATAAGTCTTACTTGTGACTTTACTAATACTGCTGGCTATGTTATTTGAATTTTTACAAAATTCCTGTTTCTTACACTGTCAAATGTGTGTGTGAGGCCTCTAATAGAATAATATATAGTCCCATATGAGATCGATGATGGTAACAGTGTAACTCTAGATATGGCAAGAAGCAACAAGAGGGAATATTTTCCTGGACCAAGAAGCTAGTAAGACAGGTGGTCCAGAGAATTTTGGATACTGTTTTATGGCCTAGTCCAGTAACAGCACATTGAGTGGCCTGTCAACAGAATCTTTGCCAAACTTGAGAATGGACACTCTCAGCACCATGGGATAAAATGGTCATGAAATGCCTCCCTCAAAATCATGGTCAAGTTTATGAGCAAAAAGGGGCTCTGCCAACTGAAGACTGACACTCACCATCTGCATCTACACAGATTAAATCATGGCCACTGTAACTGCTGACTTTCAACGCCCTTGAAAGGAGTTCAGGGTGAAAATCAGGAATGAGGCACTCTGTGCTCTGGAAAAAACTGGCAGAACAGGCCTTCAGATAGTTAGATCTTTTCAGGAGAAGATTTTATGAATCCCAATTCTTGCATCTTCTCGTACCTAGAGAAACACTGACATCATTAATGGTGAAATCTGCTTTGGCTATTAAGGAA
Source organism: Oryx dammah (assembly GCF_014754425.2). Taxonomy (NCBI): domain Eukaryota; kingdom Metazoa; phylum Chordata; class Mammalia; order Artiodactyla; family Bovidae; genus Oryx; species Oryx dammah. The sequence goes on from NW_024070187.1 coordinate 91,088,801, forward strand.
AAGTTTACAATTAAAAGTCAAAATACAGTAGCTATGGTTCAGATATCCTGGGAAATAACTAGGTGATGCTATGGGTGTATTTTCAGATTAGACCTTGTTTTGCTAAACACTTGAGTTTTCTGAGTTGTGTCAGGCTTGGATGCCACCATTTTCAAAATAATGTCTACTGGAAGCTAGTAACCTTACTTTTTATTAAACTAGGCAACTGGCTACATGGCTACAAGTCTCCCTGAAGTGCCAGGTCCAGACTGGGTTTCAGGCCTATTCTTCTAAAAAGAAATGAGACTAAATTCCAGTCATCACTCCTCTAACTACTTCTAATTGGGTCTGTTACACCAAAATGGCAGACCAAGGGATTAAGATTTTAATCATACAAGACTCAGATCTAGAACTTGGAACTCAGAAATACTTCCAAATTCAGTGTCTGTACTCCAAGCTGTGGCAGTTCTATGCCCCGTCTTGACAGGAAGTTATCACAGTCATAGTTGCCCAGTTCCCTAAAATTAAAACTGAGCGAGACTCTGTGGGGCTCTGGAGTACAGATCTGTTCTGTGTTCTCCATTTCTTATCTGTAAGATATAAACTTTGTTCAGCCTCTTTGACCTCCCCTGAATTCAAATAATTGCTAATCAGGGAAGGGAGGGGATACAAAAACAGAAACAATCAAAGGTTGGTACAGCCTCCAGACAGAGTCCTGGTTCCTACTCAAAGAAATATGCTTAACAATGTCTTTGAGCCCCCCACCCAGGAGGAAGATGGTAACTTCAGACTGAACACAAGATTCCTGGAGCACAGCTCTGTTGCCTCACCACCAACCAATCAGAAAGGGTCACAAACCCTGCAACCTTCACCCCAAATGTTGCCTTCTGTTCCCGGGGACCAAAGATGACCATCCTGTTAGGTTTCCGGTTTGGCCCTTGTCTATTTCATCTCTGAGAGGGGCCAACTAAATTGCTGTTACTACAAGGGTATAAGCTGGTTTCAGATGTGGAAAACCCCAACTTAGATCAGGTAGAGAGAGACTTCTGCTCTGCCAGGCAGGCCTACGCCCATGCACAGCAGGAAGAAGTTACAGAAGAAAGAGACCTCTGCCCCAATTCCCAAGAAGTATCTTGAGTATGAAGTCTCTCAGGGGGCCTATGTGCTGCGTTAGGTTAGGGGAAGAACATTGTTTTTATGTGAATCACTCAGGGGTAGTCAGGGAGTCCCTGGCCAAGATAAGAGAAGGGCTGAGTCAGAAAAAGAGAAAGAGAAATGTCTCAAAATTGGTTTAAATCCTGGTTCAGTTCATTTCCCTGGCTCATGACCCTCATATCTTCTCTGGCTGGGCCCCTGATTATTTTACTCTTGCTATTCACCTTCGGACCGTGTTTACTAAATAAGTTGATAAATTTTATCAAAGGCCACGTCAACATGGTACAGTTTATGATGCTTAGGTCCCAATATGCAGCCCTAACAAACCCACCCCTAGTAAAAGATAATATAAAGTTAACTACAGACCCATGATTGGGTCTGTCTTGGATTCTTGAGAAGGGGGGAATGTAGAGCCTGAGCTACTCCATCTTGTAAAAGAACTCCATTTTTGCAAAGATACCGGATAAACAGACTTAGACTTTGGATATTGCCTAAACTTGCCCCGCTATGCACGAGCCAATCAGCCCTTAGGTTACACCTCCTGACTTTAAGTTCAAGGATTTGTGCTTTACCTTGGAAGTGATGATTTACGTTTGTGATTTAATGATTCACCGTGTAAGTGAAAAAACCAATCAGAAATCCACACACAACCCTATGGAAGAGGGTAACCAATCAGTAATCCTTCAGCCTGAACACCCCTTTTTTCCCTATATAAGCAGTGTAACCCAAAACTCGGGGCTCCTCTCCTTAGCTGCTGTGTCGGTAATGGTGGGAGCCCCAGCTTGAGCTTGATAATAAAAACTCTCTTGCTTTTGCATCAGATACCTGCTCCCTGGTGGTCATTGGGAGATTTCGTGACTTGGGCATAACAAGTTCCAATCCAAGATGGTGACATCAGAAGCTCCTGAACTTATGTCTTCCCACAGACACACACAACAATTCCCTCTGAAAAAACCTCCAGAAACTGAGTGGCTGCTATACATTAGGTGAATAAGAAAAAACAACAACAACAACAACAACAACAACCTACATCAAAAAGGACAGGATGAAACATACTTACCATAAACTCCACCCTGCAGTCAGAAGGGAGCTCCCAACTTTCAGTTTCTCCCTGAGGTGGAACGGTTTAGACTCAACATCAAATGCCCCAACTTTTAAGATTTCCACCTGGGAGATGAAAGTGAAAGTCACTCAGTCGTGTCCAACTCTTTGGGACCCCATGGACTGTAGCCTGCCAGGCTCCTCGGTCCATGGGATTCTCCCAGCCAGAATACTGGAGTGGGTTGCCATGCCTTTCTCCAGGGAATCTTTCCACCCCAGGGAGTGAACCCAGGTCTCCCGCATTGCAGGCAGATTCTTTACCATCTGAGCCACCAGGGAAGCCCTATGGAGGCCCCCCCTAAATACCTAGCTCAGAAAGCCAATAGGGCTTGCATCCATGAGGTGCACCAGATTATACCAAACAAAGAAACAGTTCTTAACAGGCCCCTGAGGACTCCCCGTGGACATCCCATCAGGGCTCAGTACAGAGGCAGCAATTAGAAATGCCCATCCTGCAGTGTTTTCCTGAAAGAGGCCTATTGGCATTCTTAAGCGGTACAGCCTGAGGGTTAATCTCCTAATTTAGCACACATCTAGGGTGACTGAGTGTCTCTCTGGAGAGCAGGGAGGCCACTGGGAGCCATCTCTGGATCCTTTCCCTGCCCTGTTACAGTCACTAATATCTCCCTGAAAGATGCTTTTGCATATGTCTGGAGCACTGACTTTTCTGTCTCTTGGCCAGAAGATGCATTCTTTGATCACATGGCTATGGTAGCCAGTGGGGCTTCTGTTCACAGGTCCCACCGAACAGTAGCCAAGAATCAGCTCTTAACCAGCTTTCTCCCCTAAGACTCAGTGCAGTGGGAACAGACAAAAACATCCAGCTCCCAGTCTTTCTCTGAAAGAGATCTACTTGCACACTTTAGAAACTGCTGCCTGAGGTTCCAGCTTCCAATCAACCAGCATGTAGGTGCTGCCTGAGATCCTCCCTCTGGGACACTGACAGGTCTTGGCACACTCAAAAACATTGGGAGCCACGAAAACTAAGGAGGCAGTTTAAACAACCACAAACATTTGAGAGAGAATTAAGAACTAGGGCTGCTAAGGTTCACTTTCTACATAAGGCCATTCCTTTAGGACTGGGAGGAGTAGCCATTTTAAGTGAAAAAACCAACACAAAGTGTCAAGGAAAATGAATAAACAGGAACACTTTCCAAACAAAAGAACAAGATAAAACTCCAGAAACAGATCTTAATGAAACAAAGGTGATTTACTTGATAAAGAGTCCCAAAAATGATTACAAAGATGCTCACCATGTCAGGAGAACAATATATGAACAAAGTGAGAATTTTAAGAGAGAGAGACAATATAAGAAAGTACCAACTGGAAATCACAGAGCTGAAGAATATAATAATTGAACTGAAAAATTTAATAGAGGCAGTTTGACCATAAACTAGATAAAGTAGAAGAAAAGATCAGCAAACATGAACACAGGGCAGAGGAATTTATCTCATCAGCAGGCAAAAAAGAGAATAAAGAGAATAAACATAGTTTAAGGGACCTTTTAGGAGGCTGCAGTCCATGGGGTCGCCGAGGGTCGGACATGACTGAGTGACTTCACTTTCACTTTTCACTTTCCGGCATTGGAGAAGGAAATGGCAACCCACTCCAGTGTTCTTGCCTGGAGAATCCCAGGGACAGAGGAGCCTGGTGGGCTGCTGTCTGTGGGGTCCCACAGAGTTGGACACGACTGAAACGACTTAGTGGCAGCAGCAGCGGCAGGACAATACCAAGTGGATCAACATTTGCATTATAGGGATCCCAGAAGAGGAATAAAGAGAGAAAGGGTCAGAAAACTTACCTGAAGAATAATGGTTGAAAACTTCCCTAACCTGGGGAAGGAAACAGACATCTAGATCCAGGAAGCCCAGAGAATTTAAAATAAGAAAACACAAAGAGACTCTGCTAAGAAACGTTATGATTTAAACGACTCAAGTTAAGACAAGGAGAGAATCTTAACAGCAGTAAGAGAAAAACAATTTGTTATATATACAGAAACTTCACAAAACTATCAGCTGATCTTTTTTTTTTTTTTTCCAGCTGATCTTTTCAGCAGAAACTTTGCAGGCTGGAAGGGAATGGCATGATATAATCAAAGTGCAAGGAAAAATTGCCAACCCAGAATACATTTGATGGCAAATTTGTGATTTAGAATTGAAGGTAAGATAGTTTTCTAGACAAGCACTAAACCTGCCCTACAAAATATTAAAAGGACATCTTTGAGCTGAAATTAAATGTCACTAATTAGTAACTGAAAAACATATGGAAGAATAACTCTCACCAGTAAAGTAAATATATAGTTAAATTCAGAATATTCTAATGTTGTAATGGTCAGAGTAAATCACTTATAAATCTAGTATGAAGATTAAAACCTAAAAAGTAGCAAAAGTAACTATAACCACAGTAATTTGTTAATGGCTATATAAGGCTAAGTGATATAAATTGTACTATCAAAAACATAAAACATGGAGGGGGAAAAGTAAAATTACAGAGCTATATTATGTGTTCAAACTTAAGTTGTTATTGGCTTAAAATATACTGTTACAAATATATTTTATATAAGCTTTATGGTACCACAAGTAAAAATCTATACAAAATACACAAAAGATAAAGAAAAAGGGATCTAAGCATACCACTACAGAAAAATCATTAAATTACAAAGGAAGAGAAAAAGAATAAGAATGAAGGCATTACAGTGAACAATGTGTCAATAGTAACTCCATTCCTATTGATAACGTCTTTAAAGGTAAATGAAGTAAATTCTCCAGTCAAATGACATAGCATGGCTAAATAGATTTCTGAAAAGATCCAATTATGCTGCCTATAAGAGATTCACTTCAGATATATGATCACACAGAGACTTAAATAAGATTCATGAGATTAAAAAAAATAACTATGATCCAGAAATTTGATGTCTGGGTATATATGTGAAGAAAATGATATTCCTATGTCAAAGAGATATCTGCATGCCCACATTCGCTGTATTTTTATCCACAGTAGCCAAGCCGTGGAAACAATGGAAACGTCCATGAACAGAAGAATGGGTAAAGAGCAAGTGAAAAAACATACAACAAAATACGGTTGACCCTTGAACAACATGGGGGTTAAAGGTGTCAACCTCCTGCAGTCAAAACTCCGTGTATACACTGGTCAGAATGGCCATCATCAAAAAGTCTACAAACAGTAAGTGCTGGAGAGTGTGTGGAGAAAAGAGAACCCTCCTTCACTGTTGGTGGGTATGTAAATTGATAAAGCCACTCTGGAAGACAGTATGGAGATTTAAAAAATTAGGAATAAAACCACCATGTGACTCAACAATCCCATTACTAGGCATATACTCTGAGGAAACCAAAATTGAAAAAGACAGAGGTACCCCAATGTTCACTGCAGCACTATTTACAATATGGAGGCAACCTAGATGTCCATTGACAGATGAATGGATAAAGAAGCATATATACAATGGAATATTACTAGCCATAAAAAGGAATGCATTTGAGTCAGTTCTAAAGAGGTGGATGAACCTAGAGTGCATTATACAGAGTGAAGTAAGTCAGAAAGAGAAAAACAAATATCATATACTAACGCATATACATGGAATCTAGAAAGATGGTGCTGATGAAATTATTTGCAGGGCAGCAATGGACATAGAGAACACAGACATAGAGAACAAACTTATGGACAATGAGGCAGGGTTGGGGAGGAAGGAGAGGGTGGGATGTATGGAAAGAGTAAACACGGAAACTTATACTACCTTATGTAAAATAGATAGCCAACGGGAATTTGCTGTATGACTCAGGAAACTCAAACAGGGGTTCTGTAACAACCTAAAGGGGTGGATGGGGTGGGAAGGAGGTTCATTAGGAAGGGGACATATATACACTTATGGCTGATTCATGTTGATGTTTCGCAGAAACCAACACAATTCTGTAAAGCAATTATCCTTCAATTAAAAAATAAATTAATTTAAAAAAATCTGTGTATAACAGTTAGCCCTCTCTATTCATGGTTATTTATTGAAAAAATCCACATGTAAGTAGATCAGCACAGTTCAGGCCCATGTTTTCAAGGGTCATCTGTTATTCAGCCATGAAAAAGAAGGAAATCTTGACTTTTGGGACAACTTGGATTGACCTGAGGGCATTATACTAAGTAAAATAAAGACAAACAGAAAAACAAATACTGTATGATATCACTTCTATGTGGAATGTTAAAACAAAACAAAACAAAACAAAACACCTAATAGAAACAACAGATATTCGATTGCCAGACAGGAAGGGGTGGGGCAGGGCATGGGCAAAATGTGTGAAAGTTGTCAAAAAGGCATAAACTTTCAGTTATAAGATAAGTAACTCTCAGGGATGTAACACACAGCAGGGTGACTATAGTTAGTAGTACGTACGGTGTTGTATATTTGAAAATTGCTATGAGAGTAGATCATAAAAGTTTTTATAACAGGAAAAAATTTTGTAATTGTGTGAAAGGATGGCTATTACATAATCATGATTGCAGTAATCATTTTCCAATAGACTCACATATCAAATCATTATGTCACGTACCTTAAAGTAGTACAGTGTTACACGTCAATTATATCTCAATGAAATTGGAAAGGAAAAAAGAGAGAAGCTGGCACCCTCTGCAGCCCTTGGGATGCCCTCTCAGACCTTTCAAGAAAGAGCTTACCAAGGAGCTCTGAGAAGAGCAGTTGCTGACAGTCTCTCTGCAGTGCTTTGGGATCTAACCCCATATTGAAGCAGGTCCCAGCCAGTGGGTCAGTACAGGTCAAACACAAGGGCCTGCCTGGCCATTTCTGACCAGCCACCTCCTCTGGAGGTAATCTTGGCTCCAGAGTCCCCTTGAGTTGCCCAATATCTCCCTGGCTATGTAATGTGATGCAAAAACCTTCCCTGTCAATCCTGTTTTCTCCCCCTCCATCTCTCATAGGTGTTACCTGCCCCTCCCATAAGCCTCTTACACTGCAAATTCCATCTCAGCGTCTCTTTCCCAGGGTATCTGAACTGACATACTACCAAGCATGGTCTGAGAAAGCAAGATAGGTGGTGGGAACTGAGCCTTCCTTTCCCTGCTGGCGATGCAAACCTTATGCTTGTGTTATGTCACACATGGACAACCTTTGGGGGTGGGGGTGGGAGGGGGTTTAGCGGGGTGTGTGGGAGGGGGTTTGGGGGGTGTTGGGCAAACACAGTCCCAAGGGCCAGATCCCACCTGCCACCTGTTTTGCTGTTGTTTTAATCTGTATGCAAAAGTTCTTTAATTTAATTTCAGGTTTTTTTTTAAATTAATAGACTTTTTAAGGTGCAGTTTTAGGTATACAGAAAAATTGAGCAGAATCCTCTCACGTCCCCCCCAAACGTGACCCTATTGTTAACATCTTGCATTAAGGCAGTGCATTTGTTACAATTGATGAGGCAATACTGGCTCAATCTTATTAAAGATAGGCCATAGTTTACAATCTGGTTTGCTTTTTCTGCAGTGTGTTCAATGTCTTTTGACTAAGGTATAATGACATGTATTCACTATTATAGTATCTCTCATTGCCCTAAAAATCCCATGTGCTTCTTCTATTCATCCCCAAATTCCTGGCAACCACTGATCTTTTTATGGTCTCCATACTGTTGCCTTTACCAGAGTCATAGAGTTGGAATGATGCAACCTCCTGTTTTCTTCTTTTTAACATTGTATTGGCTTTCAGCCACGTGCATTCATTTCCATATTGTCTACTTTTGCACTACAACAGGAAAGTTGCAGATACTGTTTGGTCTTCAAAAAATCCCAAAGTCCTTACCATCTTGCCCTTGACTGGGAATCTGCTGACTCCTGTCTATGCACAAGGTGGCAGCCCAATTGTTGAAGTTTCCTCCAGGTTGACTTGGTAGAATGCTCTAGTAGCATTTCTCCCAGCCAGAGAAATCGTCCACCCATTTGAGAAGCAGGCATGGGTAGATATGAAAGAAAATGAAAACAACAGTAACACTGTCTAGTTGGTGCTAAGTCACAGTGAGCCACTAGAAAGAGAGATTGACAAGCTGAGGCAGTGAACAACCCATTAAAAAGTGTGAAGGGAAAAAAAATCAATTGTGAGATTGATTCCAGAGAACTTCAGAAGCTTCCAAAGGCCCTTACTACCTTCCAAAAGCCCTTAGAGCAAAGAAGTGGATGACCAAACTCTGGATTTCATAGAGTTGCTGAGAAGCCAGCTGGTTCAGTGGTAAATGACCTGCCTGCAGTGCAGGAGATGTGGGTTTGATTCCTGGGTCAAGAAGATCCCCTGGAGAAGGAAATGGCTACCTATTTCAGTATTCTTGCCTGGGGAATCCCCATAGACAGAGGAGCCTGGTGGGCTACAGTCCGTGGGGTTGCAAAGAGTCAGACTCAGTGAGCACAGAGGCACAAAGTTGACGGAATGTTCAGCAGAGGCAGTTCTCTTATACCAAGGTCAAGACCTGGTTGTATACACTTGAGACTGTTAGTATGGGATGGGACTTTGTTACTCCTCATATCCCCTGAATTCTGTAGAGACTTCAGATTGTGGCTAGCCCACCCTTCCCTTTCCTATAAAGAGAGTTGCCTCTTATCCCAAGCCCATCCCCACCCTCCCTAAGGGAACAGAGGTGCACTGTCATTTTCCTCTGGCAGCCAGGCAGATACCTGGGATTAAGCAAAACACAGCCAGCTGGATAATGGGCCTGCAAAAATTAGCCAAGAACTGGCCGGGGTCAGGAGAGTACCATGGATTTAGATTTAAGCTTGAGAGCACTTGATCTAGAGAACCAGATCATTAGACAAGATATGGGAGCGTTTTTTGTTTTTTTGTTGTTGTTGTTGACTTGGTGGCACTACCGCTGATACTTGATTTAACACCCTGGTAAAGGCTTCAGAGGATGGTGAACTTAATTCTATGGTGGTTTCTAGAAGCTTGGAAAATGCAAGGGCCCATGCTGAGTCAAGCTGAAACACCTTAATTGCAATGACAGACAGTAGAAGAAGGAACTAATAAAGCCCAAGGACAGCCCATGGGCATACTGGATTAAATCTATTTTGTGATGATAAAAGACCTACATGGAAACATGGAATGATGTTCCATGGAACAGTCCAAAAGACCCTCTTTCACCAAGGTCATTAGTAGTTTACTGGCAAGAGGGACGCCAGCCTCAGTAAAAAGCCCCATAGTCACTCTTTTCTGAAAGCTAGTTACAGACATTAGGCAGAGCATTTACAGGTCTTGGCTCATTTCTGATAATGGAATGGTGGGGCTCCTGAAGCAAAAGAGGCTAGGTGGCAGCCCTCAACCAGCAAAAGTCAGGGTGCCATGATTATTACAAAGCCAGGCAAGGCTGGAATGACAGCCACGCAGAAATGACCTTGAGAGTTCTGAGATATGTAACAGAACACGGCATTCATAGAAGCAATATACAGGAGAATCAGTGAGGGCACTGATCACTACCTATAAGAAGAAGAACAAACAAATGGATGAGAAGAAGGCTGACAGTGGCTACCTCAATAAAAAGTCATAATTGCTTCCCCTGTCCCCAGATCAAGCCAAAATGACTCTGCCAGTTGATTGATGTTTGTTAACCACTATCATCTGCCAACCCAGACACAGCATATAGGCATACAGACAGACGGCCACAGTGGCCAGGAGGCTATGAGTGGACCCAGCAACATGGATTCTCACTCAATAAGGCCATTGCTGCTATTGCTACTTCTGAATGTCCAACCTGCTGCCAACACAGACCAACACAGCCCCTGAGATAGATCTCTTCTCAAGGAGAACAACCAGCCATTTGGAGGCAAATCAATGACACTTCAACCCTTCCATCTCAGAAAAACATGTGAATCACTCTCACAGGAAAAGACACTCCTGCGGTGGGAGTGCTTTCTTGCCCTCTGAACCTCATTTCGCATCACTATCCAGAGTATCACAGAGTTCCTGATTCCCACAACACAGTATCTGACCAAGGTCTCCCATTACAGTGAAGGAGATACGGGAGTGAGCCTTGACCATGGGATTCCCTAGGTACATAACACTGCACCACCCAGAATCAGCCTCTCTCAGAGAGCTCTGGAAAGGCTTACTGAAGGCAGAACTGAGGCTCCAGCTCAGATGAGGTACCTTTCCCCAGAATACACTGCACATACTATTGGGAGAGCTCTAGATGGCATGGTGACTCCAGCAGGGAGCACGTTTGGACCAGGAGCCAAGACTTGGAAGCAGAAATGGCTTTACTCATCATCATCTCCAATATCTCACTAGGGAACATGATACATCTCATCCTCACAAATCTCATCTTCTTATCACTCCACTATTTCAGAACTCCTGGTCTCCAAAGTAGGAGCACTCTTGCCTGATAATACAGAAAAGGTCCCAGTGAACTACAAACTATGGTGACCACTAGGGCACGAAATTCCTGCTTGACATTACTCTCCAGTTGCCCTCAGTGGTTTCTGGCTTGATATCTGCTCTTCATTGGTTACTTTGCTTCCCTGTTTCCCTTCCCCATGGTCCTATCGCAGTTCTATTCTCTTAAATGACTCGCATTCGAGCCTCCATAGTCTGCTTTGGCGGCCCCCAAATTAAGGGACTGGCCTAGAGAACACAAGAGATACTGCAATATCTTTTGCTCCTGTTTAGGAATAGTATTATGTCAGATTAAAATCATTCAAAATCTAAATAAATCTAATAGATCTAGACTCCATGAACCCTGAAACAAGAATCCCCAGATATTCTACTTATGGTTGTTCTGGTTTGAACATGAACACACAGTGGTCACACTAAGATGATATGCAAGTGGTGTTGATGATCTTGCTTCTCCATTAATTGTTCCATCAATCCAAAAACAAACATGGTACAGAAGAAATAGAGATTCAAACTCAAGGCATCTGAATTTTACACAGGCCATGATTAGGTAACAAGAAACATGTGGCCAAGACTCTTTCTGCTCACGATAAGACGGGGAAGATGGCACCTAGCTTGGAGCAAGAAGAATGTCTCTCTCTTTGTGTGCATGGACAGCTCAGGGGGAGGGACATCTCCCTGGCAACTCTCTCAAGCAGAGACTGAATAGTGATAAAATGTTAGCGAAACCAAGGAGATTAAGGGGCATACTGTGAAAATACTAAAGCTATGGGACACCATTCAGATGGGAACTCGGTTGAATGGTTAGAATGGAAGATAGCAGGGAAGCTGCCATCCACACCGGATGCTGCTCTAACCCAGTTCATTACTGGATGTGTAAGTTATTACATGGACAGCTCCACTCTGGTTTCCCATTTCAGCGACAGAGCCAGCCTTCTGCTCCGCCAGCCCCTCTTGAATCTATTCTTCTATTACAGAAGGGACACTCTCTCTGGAGGAGGTTGAGAAACAGCTAAAGCGACATTTAATCCATTCCTTTAGAGATGAGGATCTTTGCCTGGAATGATCTTTTGCCACTTTCCCATAGGACAGAGGTCATGGAGGGTCACTGTCCTCAAGACAGCTCTTGCCCAGGGCTGCAGACCTCTGCCTGCTGGGGTACTTGTAGAAGGAGCCTCTGCTCAGGACAGTTCTCCTTCTCCAATGTGCAACATTGCCTCCACCTACTGAACCCCCAAAAGAGCATTCTGAGCTCCCTGGTTCCTTGTGCATAAGAGAAATTGAGAGAAGTGCCATAGCAGACCAAAGCTGGCTATCTCTCTAGGCAGGATATGGGCGTGTATAAAGAGACCTCATGAAAAAAACAAAGCAATATAAATGAACAACAACAACAACAAAAGACAAACAAAAACAAACACACTGTTAGAGTAATGGTTACCAGAGAGGAAGGGTGTGGGAAGGGCAAAAATGGGTACAGGTGGTCAAGGGATGGTGATGTATGGAAGCTACTAAGAAGCAGGAGTATGCAGGAGAGCCCTCAGACTATCACTTGACCCCTGTGAAAGGAGAGAGGGAAGCAAACGTTGGTTAGGAAGAGCCTCTTAGCCTGCAGTACAGCTCTGACAAGTTTTGACCAGGCAGATGTGGTTCTGGAGCCAAAGTTGCCTGTGAAATGAAACCTGTATCCGGCAGGACTGGCTGGCTTCAGAACTCCTGATGTGCCCTTTCATCTGCTTGGGAAGCCTCAGACCCCCTGATCTCTGGGTCATTCCCATGGTAGATCCAGAAGGTAGCAGCTGGGGATGCCAGCCAACTATGTTTTCTGCAGCTGGTTTCTTTCTTTTTAAAAATATTTATTTATTTGGCTGCATTGAATCTTAGTTGCAGCATGTGGGATCTTTTCTTTTCTTGTGGTCCGTGGACTCTCTAGTTGTGACTTGAGGGCTTGTTGCTCCATGGCATGTGGGATCTTAGTTTCCCAGCCGGGGATTGAACCCACGTCCCCTGCATTGCAAGGCAGATTCTTAAGCACTGGATCACCAGGGAAGTCCCCGCAGCTGGTTTTTTGATGGAACATCAGAGTGAGGCACGTTCATGGCCAGCACACCCTCCTTGCCTGGATACAATCCAGGTGACTCACAACAAAGCTGGAGTTTGTTCTCTAGATGAGTGACAGCACTTGGTGGAACCTAACAAATTATGTTTTTCTTTCCTGCCTGAATTCTTAATATAGAAACATAACAAGGGCCAGCAGGCAGTAGGCAAAATGCCATCTTTCCTACTGAAAAGCCTAGCATGGGAGAAAGTGGCTTATATCTGCAGGGAAGTTGGGCATCTCAAAATGAGGCCCAGAATTAGACACTTAGCTATTCCAGCAACACTGATCACTACAGGACTCTAAATCATGAGTTACTGCTAGAAAACAGACAGAGGCAGGAATGGGGGAGAACACGTTTCCTGAGGGCAGTCTCACTCCCAAAAGGAAAGAGGAACAAGCTGCGCTACTCATCCCCAGTCTGCCCTCTCAGGGAGGAGGGAAGGAGTGGTGAGAGAAAAGTCAAGAGGGCTTGAGCTGCAGGAGACATGGAGAGATAAGGAACAAGGGAGGACCATTCTCTTTCCTTCTGGTTCTAGTTTGAGTTCCCGCCAGACTGGAGTACAGGGTGGTGTACATTTGTGGTGTCTGGAGCAGAAGTGAACATGTGAGGAGAAAGACGGGGAAAACATTGCAGATTGTTTTTTCCCTAGAAGCAGGTTCTAGGCAGAGTTTGGGGTGTAAGATGTTTCTTAAGTATCAATGTCTGTGAAAGGGAAGGGGACGTGGGGTTGGGCAGTCACACTGGATGCAGGCCTAACAAAGCCAAGCCCAGCCTGGGAGGGTGTTATGGAGCAAATGTTGCCCAAAGCCTTAGCCTGAATGGCACCAAAATGGTCACACTTTTGTACGCTCATCTCACATAGTCATCAGACTTTAGGCTTCCCAGGAAGAACATGACCTCAAATGAGACAATTGTGAGACTAAGGTAGATCCCGAAGGTGCTGACATCTGGAGCTGCTGGTCTGACTCTCTGGATCAGGACACTGTGTTATCTACCACAGGAGGAAAGCCAATACAGTTGAGCAGGATACTGGTATAGTAACCATGGTTCAATTCCCGTGCAGACTCACTGAGCATCCGCCAATACTATGCCTCAGAAATATCCTACCCAGGGATGGGAGAGCTGCAGTATTTCTCCATTGACTTCCATCTGTAATCGGTTGAGGGATACCCTGAGTATTCAGTCCTTGGCGCTTCCAGGCAAGCACCTTTAGCACTGGAGAAAACCCTCAGGCAGAGCAGCTCAGATAAGATGTTTGAGGTGGGAGGCTGCCCACTGCAGCCACAGACCAGCTTGGAAGAGATCAGGGGATGCAGAGTGGGATCTAAGACCAGCATCTGCCATATCCGTGAATTTGCCTAGCAATGCCATCTGTTCTAAGGTAAAGTTAAGTAGCATCCTGAGTTTCTGCTGCATTTGGGGGTTGTAACCAATGGGTCTGTCATTCTGCGATTGGTCCAGTTCCATAAAATGTGAGCTCTGATATTCATTTCAGTAGCAGAGAATGAAAAGAGTGTGAATAACAACTGACTGGGCCATGCGTGATACGAGATCTTAGCCCCATTGAGGGCAGGAGTCTAGGCAATTCAGGCTGCATTGAGGACAATCTTTGATTCTCCGTAGGCTGAATCAGGCTACTCTATATGTTCAGGCTACTCTATAAGAACACATGTTTGACTTTGGGAGGTGTTTGGCCTCCTCCTAGTCATCTAGGAGTTCAGTATTAGCCATTTTGCACCACACAGCAAAGAAATCCTGAAAGGGACTGAACCTGAAGTGCTCAGCTCACTGGGGGTTGTCCTACAGCAGCCCTTTTCTCCCCAACCTTGCCATGGGTGGTGTGATCCACCAAAGTGAAAGTTACATGTGCAAATACCTACAAGTTTCCAGGAGATGAGCTTCTTGCGTGGCCCACCACTCCTATGTCTAAGCCTCTAGAATTTCTATCCATTTAATCCACATCTCTAGTGATTGAAGTATAAGTGATTGTTGGCCTATAGCAGATGCCAGCAGGACTGTTGTCTTCCCTAGTGTTGAAAAGGGAACTCTTTCTTTCTTGTGAAATCAGGATATCATGGATCCAGTGGAGAAGGAGGCTTAAACAGCTGGTTGGGGAGGCAGACTGCTTGAAGTACTTCTATGTTTTGCCTAGAAAGCAGTGGTTTCGGGACTGGTTTCCAGTGTCCTTCTGCCCTGTGGAGTTAATAATGTACAAGCCATCTGTGCTATCCAGGAAACTGACTGTTCTTCTTCCTGCATGAAGAGAACACGGTCAATTTGTAATTATTTTCCCATTCTTAGAATATGTACTTTCAGTAGTCTGTGTGGAATAACTTGGCTAAGAGTCAAGGTAAAGTTTCCAACTATTTTTGTCCTGAAGAAATTGTAATTATGTAATTACATGAACTTGGGGAAGGCAACTGTGTCTTATCACTATACCTAGGAAGTACGTGGGACAGAAAAAAAAAAATTAACACAGTACGTGGGACAGGAAAAAAAAAAACTAACACAGGTATCTGCAGCCCACTTAACTCTCCACCTTGTGAAAGAAGTTCAGGCAGTGTCCACTGAGCTCTTGTTGTTGTTGTTGTTGTTGTTGTTGTGTTAGTCACTCAGTGGTGTCCGACTCTTTGCAACTCCATGGACTGTAGCCTGCCAGGCTCCTCTGTCTATGGAATTCTCAAGGCAAGAATACTGGAGTGGGTTGCCATTCCCTTCTCCAGAGGATCTTTCTGAGCCAGGGATCGAACCTGCGTCTCATGTCTCCTCTTTGGCAGGCGGGTTCTTTACCACTAGCACCACCTGCGAAGCCCCACTGAGCTCTTACATCCCACCCAACTCAATCTGGCCAGAAGTTCCTGGATTCTGAACCTAGTTAGGCAGAAAAGTTAAAGAATAGAGAAGAAATATTTAATCTGAAGCATACCCTGTCCCATCTTCCTCATTTAAATGAATGGCACAGTCTTTATCCCTTGGTCCTCATAACCAGTCAATCAGCAAGTCCTGTAGAATTTAACTCTAAGGTATTTGGGATCAGCTCATTCTTTTCTCTCCGCTGCCACTTTTCTCACTTAAGCATCGTCATTTCTCCATAACTGGCCCTCCGGCATCCACTATTGTTCCACTGAAACAATTCTCCTCAAAGCTGCCAGCATAATCTTATTTTAGAAACTTAAATTTATTCATGTTATCTATTTAAAACATATCCTGACTTCCCATTGCTCTTAGAATTAAATGCAAGCTTTTAGAATACTACAAAAAGAATGTGTATATGTTTAACTGAGTCATTTTGCCGTACAGCAGAGATTGGCACAACACTGTGAATCAAATGAAAAATAAAGTACTATAAAACCCAGCATGATCCTACCTGCTTCCTCACTTCACCTCATCCCATTTCCCCTCCCTCACTGAATTCCTGACACCACGAGCTTAGTCTTAGACCAGGTGCTCCTGAAAGCAGAAGTCAGGACAAGGATTTGAAAGCTCTGGTTTATTTTGGAGGGGATCCCATCGAGCACAGTGAAGAGACAGGAGATGAGACAGGGAAGTGAGTAAAATAAACAAACAAACAAAAGGTGATTTAACAAGTGGGTTACTACTGTGGGCAACTGGGGTTGAGTCCCACTGGAGACCCTCAAAGAACTGCTTGGGATGCACTTGTATTGTCTACTGAGGGACAAGGAAATGAGGTATTCACCCATCTGCTCCTGTTCCTCACTGGTTGAGGACCACTGCTGGGAATGTTGACTCTCTGGTACTTTTATCTGTCCCCATGTTACAGCCAACCTTATTCCCATGGCAATGGGATGAAGGCCCAAATCTGAATTTGCTACAGAGCCTTCTCTTGCTCTAGCTCCTGAAGCATGGGCAGTACCTCCTTAATTGAGCCATGCTGGCTCTTGATCCTCATTATTGGTCTAGAAGCCATGAGGAGAGATGGGATCAACATTTAGGAGAAGCATTATCTTGCAAGGCATCTGCCTCAGGCGAGCCCTTTGCATGTTTCTAGCTAGTGGGGGTCCTATATGCTCCACCTGGGAGCCATGGGGCAAATCTACCATTCTCAGAGTGTTCAGGGGAATGTGGGGACTGGAGTTCTTAAATGCATCTGTCTAGATGTTCCTATCACAGGTCTTTACTCACTCCTTTCTCATAGGACCAGACTTTAGCATATGCAATTTTCTGGGACTGTAAGTTTGTAATAGAGAAGAACCCTTGTGTTCTGTTACTAGTTAATCGCTAAGCTTTTGGGGTGTTGTCTCTAAGCTTAAATTATACATAATAGCCCATTTCTGGGAACCTTGCTTCCCAGGTAATGAGCATTAAACCAGACCCACCTGTGATCACTGTGGGCAGAAGAAACCGCCCTCCAGAGGCTGATAGGTACCAGGAATTTTTTGATTTTACTCCCTCCCTTTTTAGTACAAAAGGAGTCTGAATTCTAACTCAGGCAAGAGGGTTCTTTGGGGGCACAAGACCCTAAAGAAAGTTTGCTGCCTTTCCAGATAAGTCATTATTTCTTATCCCAACAACTTCTCTCTTGATAATTGGCCTGTTGTGTGGCAAACAGTATTCTCCCTAACAAGTTTATAATTCTGCTCTTGTATAACCAAATGTTGGATCTGGTTTTCATCACAGTCTGCTCTCAAACTGCAGGAAATGACCTTTCTTTAAAGGCTGCTTGGGGAGGCCCTTTAGCTTTCAGACTAAGATGATAGTTAGCTGAACTGAATCTGTCATTTTCTTCCTTGAGAGCATCAGTGTCACTTAACCAACAGGTTCCATGGTCCCTAAACTTATCATTGTCCTGATATCTCATGAGCCAGTGCATCCCCTCCTACCTGTATCCCTGCCCAGGGGGTCACAGATGATAGTCTTAGCGACTGTGATGCTATAGCACAGCCATCCCATTCACCACAAGCAATGAGGTTAGAAATTACTGCAAAACTCTGAGTCTGCTGTATTTTCTTTTTAATTTTTAAAGATTTAGAAACTGAGGTCAAACAACATGGCCAAAGTGGTCCTCCAGCTAGCTAATGGCAGAGTTAAGCCTGAAATAAGTCCTGTGACTAGTACTGTTTCTGATAGTCCAGGTATAATTGTGTTGTTGTGTTAGTCACTTGGTCATGTCCAACTCTGTGCAACTCCATGGACTGTAGACTCCCAGGCTCGTCTGTCCATGGAATTCTCCAGGCAAGAATACTGGAGTGAGTAACCATTTCCTTTTCCAGGGGATCTTCCCGATGAGGGATCAAACTCGGGTCTCCTGCATTGCAGGCAAATTCTTTACCATCTGAGCCACCAGGGAAGCTCGGGTATAATAGAAGCCCTCTGTTTCAGTCAAACAGATCATTTCTCTAAGGTGGGTAAGTGTTCTTGATCCTCTTGGTGCTCTGTCCTTTTACTGGCTGGTGCACCCATTCGCCAGATGCTCTGAATGTTGGCCAGTGAAGTTCCTGGCTGTTCCTTCCTCAGAGAATTGCTTCTGGGCAAACAGAAACCCATAGGAGGCTGCACTACCCCTTCTCCCTCTTTCCAGCCCCTGACCTGGGCCAGACCTTAGCCAAAGATAAGCTCAGGGCATAAAAGACCAGTCCCCTTGCCTTGAGGTGCAACCAATTTTACGGTGCAATTTATGCTTCAGAATTCGTGTAGGATTGCACTTAAGTGAGACTCCAGTGAGATCGCATTCTTGCTTAGCTTTTTCATCTGCTCTATCTTGCTTCCCTCATTCTCTTTTTCTTAAGAATACTCACCCAATTAATCACATAAGAATCCCTACCATAGATCTGTTTCTAAGGAACTCAAACTAAGACAGTCGGCAGAGGAAGCAGACCCTAAGGATAAGATTCTGAAGTTGGATTGCTCACTGTCTGTATGGCACCGAGTATGTGACATGGTAATCGTTCCTGGCATGCTGGAGCTATGGGATTGCTAAAACTAACTAGAATGAGGTAGAGATGGAAGGGGATGCTCCAGTTGGCACAGTGCCTTGGGCGTTTGAGGGGTTATGGTAGAGACAGCAACAAATATTCATTCCATGTAGCTCCGTCATTAAAGAATCTGCCTGCAATGCAGGAGACCCAGGTTTGTTTCCTGGATTGGGAAGACCCCCTGGAGAAGGAAATGGCAACCCACTCCAGTATTCTTGCCTGGGGAATCCCATGGACAGAGGAGCCTGGCAGGCTACCATGCATGGGGTTGCAAGAATCGGACACAACTGAGCAACTGAAAGAAAGAGAAAGAAAGACAGATTCAGATATATTCATCAATGATTTAAAAGCAAGGTTCAAGAGTCAGATGGCCTCAACAACATTTAAAAAGACCCATATCTTCTGCAGCTGAAGGGCAGATACAGGTGAACAGGGTCAGGGCCAGGGTGGTAATAGAGGTCCACAGGGCACAAAATTTACACTCAAAGTCATTCATCAGTACTTGCATGACCTTGAGTATGAGCACCTCCTTAAATTGTATCCTAGGAGCTTCATTTGCCTCAGCCTAGTCTTGAAACTATAGCTGAAGATCAAACACAGGAGTTAATTTTATCAGAAGCAGAACTTCAGAAAAGTTTGAATTCCTGCCTAGTCAAGAATCTTATATCAAGGACTTCCCTGATGGTCAGTGGCTAAGACTCCCTGCTCCCAATGCAGGGGGCCAGGGTTCAATCCCTGGTCAGGGAACTAGATGCCACATGACACAACTGAGAGTTCGTGAGCCACAACTAAAAGATTCCACGTGCTGCCACAAAGATTGAAGAGCCTGTGTGCCACAACTAAGACCCAGTACAACCAAATAAATAGTTAAAATTAAAAAAAGAATCCTGCACCAAAGTTGGGCCCCCAATAGGGAAGGATGATTAGTGGTGCTAGTGTTAAGAATGTGCCTGCCAACGCAAGAGATGTGAGAGACACAGCTTGGATCCCTGAGTCAGGAAGATCTCTTGGAGGAGGGTCTGGCAACCCACTCCAGTATTCTTGCCTGGAGAATCCCATAGACAGAGGAGCCTGGGGGGCTACAGTCCATAGGGTCTCAAAGAGTTGGATATGAGTGAAGTGACTGAGCATGCATGTAAGACTTTGAGATTTGAAATGAGAGTATCTGTGGAGATGGACTTGAGAAACTTGAATCTTCTGTTCCCTCTGAGCCCTCTGGGCTTCCAGAAATAGTTCATGCCCTTTGTTCAAAGGTGGAATTCCCTCCCTTCCTTGAAGACTAGGCAGAAGCCTCAAATGAGATGCATGCCTGATAAGACACTTGCCCTCCTCAGCATCTGTCCCCACCTAATTTCCTGCCCACCAGACCTGTGGTGGTGTAGTCACTAGGTCGTGTCCGACTCTTGCAACCCCATGGACTGTAGCCCGCCAGGCTCCTCTGTTCTTGGGGATTCTCCAGGCAAGAATACTAGAATGGGTTGCCATCTCCTTCTCCAGGGGATCTTCCCAACCCAGGGATTGTGTTGCAGGGCAGGATTCTTTATTGTCTGAGCCACCAGGGCCAGCTGGGGAAGAATATACATCTGGATAAGAGGGATTTGGTCAAAATAAAAAAACTCTCCCTTGACACAGGACTTAATGTCCTAGAAAGAACACTGAGTGACAGTGCTAGATGGCTTTTGGAAGCGTAGAAAAAGCGACGGCCCATATTGAATGAAGTAGGGATGGCAGAACTGCCCAGAGAGCCTATTGAGGAAGGAATAGTGCTAAAACAGATCTACTTCAAAAGACTTGACAACAACAAAGGTCTGTCTAGTCAAAGCTGTGGTTTTTTCCAGTAGTTGTGTATGGATGTGAGAGGTGGACCATAAAGAAAGCAGAGTGCTGAAGAATTGATGTTTTTGAACTGTGGTGTTGGAGAAGACTCTTGAGAGTCCCTTGGACTTCAAGGAAATCAAGCCAGTCAATCCTAACAGAAATCAGTCCTGAATATTCATTGGAAGGATTGATGCTGAAGCTGAAACTCCAATACTTTGGGTGTTTTGATGCAAAGAACTGACTCATTGGAAAAGACCCTGAAGCTGGGAAAGATTGAAGGCAGGAGGAGAAGGGGATGACAGAAGATGAGATGGTTGGATGGCATTACTGACTCGATGAACATAAGTTTGAGCAAGCTCTGGGAGTTGGTGATGGACAGGGAGGCCTGGCCTGCTGCAGTCCATGGGGTCACAAACAGTCAGACGGGACTGAGCAACTGAACTGATAAGAGTTAATCATGTTCCTAAGCCAGGTCTCCAGGACATTCTGTTTAACAAAGTGATAATGAGTGTACCAGTAAAAGGGCACCAACCTTGATGAAAATGCATGCTCTATGAGTTGGAACTGACAGTAAGAGATTCTGTTATGGATTCCTGAAAATGATGGGGATGATAGGATCCAGGAAGAGCAGAGGTCAAGTGACCACACTTAATCCTCTAAAAAAGTGGGTATAATGACCATAATGGGCAAAAGGTTGGATGACCATCAGGGAGACCTGACCCCCAGTCATCTCTGGGGATGATTCATACAAAATAGCATACCCATGAGGATACTCTTTAACATAGATAATAAAAAAGAATCAGGAGCACATGAGCAAAAATGTGATGTCAGTTGCCCTCACAGGAAACCACGTTCTCTTGCTACCCTTTTCATAATTTATTGGGTTGGCCAAAAAGTTTGTTTGGGTTTGGCCAACTGAACAATATTCTAGGGCTTCAGTTAACTTGGGAGTTGGATGTGGTACCCTAAATGATACTATCTTTTTCTTCCAGATAGAACAGTTGTTTCTGCTCTTCCACCAGTGATGTACACTCACTCCTAGATGAGCCCTTTCATGTTTGGAGGAGTCTGTGTGCCCACCACTACGTTTATATGGTCTCATGCGAAGAGTTTATACGGTCTAATGGGGTCCTTTTCAAGTTGCCTTGCTTCGATCAATCAATTTCTCCCGAGTTTTCTACCCTATGAAATCTAATTTCTCAAAGGATTGGAAGCAACATTTACTTCTTTGCTGCTCTACATAAGTCTCTGGATAGACAATACTCAGAATGAAGATTTGGGGTAGAAACTAAGGTTATGATATGTTAATGTAATTTCATAATTTCAACTGTTTAGATAGTGATTCAAGCAAGGTTTCTTTTAAACTCATTGGGTCTCATGAGCGCTAAGATGGCAGAGGAATAGGACAGAGAGACCACTTTCTCCCTCACAAATTCATCAAAATAACATTTGAACACTGAGTAAATTCCACAGAACAACTTCTGAATGCCAGCAGAGGACATCAGGCACCCAGAAAAGCAGCCCATTGTCTTCGAAAGGAGGTAGGAAAAAATATAAAAGATAAAAAGAGAGACAAAAGAGGTAGGGACAGAGATCCATCTTGGGAAGGGAGTCTTAGAAAAGAGAGAAGTTTCCAAACACCAGGAAACACTCTCACTGCTGAGTCTGTGGTGAGCCTTGGAACCACAGAGGGCAACATAACTGGGAGGAAAAATAAATAAATAATTAAAACCCACAGATTACGTGCCCAATGGTAACTCCCCCAGCAGAGAAGCAGCACAGATGCCTTCATCCACCACTAGCAAGCGGGGGCTGGGCAGGGAGGTGTGGGCTGTATTGCTTAGAGTAAGGACTGGGCTTGAATGCCCCAAGGGCAATCTGAGGGAACTAACTGTGGGATAGCTACCATGCGAAAAGCCCTAACCTAAGACACTGCCAGGCCCGCTCACAGAACAAAGGACTGAGCAGAGCTAACCAGCTGCAGACTGGCCCTTCCCCCTCTAGGCAGGCGATCGCAGCCAGAGCCGGAAGGGGCAATCACTGCCCCAGAGAGGCATTATCTACCAAACTGCAAGCAGGCTTCATTGTTAACCAAGACTTCTTGGGATTCTGGACGGTCAACATCTGCCTGAGAAGGTACACCGGTTGTACACCCAGAAAACTGAGCGGCAGGGACTGGGGAGGCGGTAAGTCGCAGCAACTGTGCTTGCCAAACATCTGGTCACCTCAGCTGCTCAGACCTGGGAAGGGCACAAAACGCAGGCCCAACTGAGTCTGTGCCTCTGAGGACTACCCGAGTACCTGAACCTGAGTGGCTTAGACCTGGGAAGAGCATATAACCCAGGGCTGGCCTCAGACAGTTCCCAGCAGAACAACCTAGAGCCTAAGCAGTGTAGACAGGGAAAGCACACACGCCGTGAGTGGGGGCAGGCCCAGTGTGGCTGAGACACTGCAAGCACACGCCAGTGTTACTTGTTTGCAGCGTCCCTCCTTCCCCACAGCACAACTGAAGAGTGAGCCTAAAAAAGTGTCCACCACCGCCCCCTTGAGTCAGGGCGGAAATTAGACACTGAAGAGACCAGTAAACAGAACAAGTTAAAACAGAGGGAACCGCCTTGGAAGTGACAGGTGCAATAGATTAAAACCCTGTAGTTAGTACTGACTACTAGGAATGGGCCTATAGATCTTGAGAAATATAAGCCAGATCAAGGAACTATCCGAAAATGAACTGACCCCACACTGCCCACAACAACACCAGAGAAAGTCCTAGTTATATTTTTACTATCATTCTTTAATTAAAAAAAATTTTTAAGTCGTCTATTACTCCTTTAATTTTCATTTTTATAACCTACTATTACTTTGCAAAAAAAGAGACCCTATTTTTTAAAGCAAACTTCATATATATATATATTTTGTAATTTTTTGTGACTTTTTTTTTTTTCTTTAATATTATATTTTTGAAAATCCAACCTCTACTCTAGATTTTTAATCTTTGCTTTTGGTATTTGTTATCAATTTTGTACCTTTAAGAACCCAATCTTCAGTACCCATTTTTACTTGGGAGCAAGATTACTGGCTTGATTGTTCTCTCCCCCTTTGGACTCTCCTTTTTCTCCACCAGGTCACCTTTATCTCCTCCTCCTCTTTCTCTTCTCTACCCAACTCTGTGACTCTCTTTGTGTGTTCTGGAGTGTGGAGAACACTTAGGGAACTGATTACTGGCTGGATCTGTCTCTCTCCTTTTGATTCCCCCCTTTATCCTCCTGGCCACCTCTGTCTCCTTCCTCCTTCTTCTCTTCTCTGTATAACTCCGTGAACATCTCTGAGTGGTCCAGACTGTGGAGCGCACATAAAGAAGTGATTACTGGCTAGCTTGCTCTCTCTTCTTTTGAGTCTACCTCTTCTCATCCTGGTCACCTCTATCTACCTCTTCCCTCTTCTCTTCTCCATGTAACTCTGTGAACCTCTCTGGGTGTCCCTCACTGTGGAGAAACTTTTCATCTTTAACTTAGATGTTTTATCAATGGTGCTGTATAAAGGGAGAAGTCTTGAGGCTACTGTAAAAATAAGACTGAAAACCAGAAGCAGGAGGCTTAAGTTCAAATCCTGAGAACACCAGAGAACTCCTGACTCCAGGGAATATTAATCGACAGGTGTTCATCAAACGCCTCCATACATACACTGAAACCAAGCACCACCCAAGGGCCAACAAGTTCCAGAGCAAGACATACCACACAAATTCTCCAGCAACACAGGAACATAGCCCTGAGCTTCAATATACAGGCTGCCCAAAGTCACTCCAAACCCACTGACATCTCATAACTCATTACTGGACACTTCATTGCACTCCAGAGAGAAGAAATCCAGCTCCACCCACCAGAACACCAACACAAGTTTCCCTAACTCGGAAACCTTGACAAGCCACCCATACAACCCCACCCACAGGGAGGAAACTCCACAATAAAGAGAACTCCACAAACTGCCAGAATACAGAAAGGCCACTCCAAACACAACAATATAAACAAGATGAAGAGACAGAGGAATACCCAGCAGGTAAAGGAAAGGATAAATGCGGGCGGGAGGAGACACACTGAGGTCAGGGGGCTGGGAGAAGCCACCTCTCGCCCGAGGCCAGGGGCAGTGACCCTGAGGAGCCACCCTGAGCCCGAGGCCAGGGACGGCAGCTGGGAGGAGCCACCCACGCCCGAGGCCAGGGTGGCGGCCGGGAGGAGCAACCCGGAGTGGTGGCTGTGCAGGTGCAGGAAGGCCTAGAGGACCTATTCCACGTTGAAGGTCAGGAACTGCGGCAGTAAGGAGATACCCCTCGTCCAAGGTAAGGAGCAGTGGCTGTGCTTTGCTGGAGCAGCCGTGAAGAGATACCCCATGCCCAAGGTAAGAGAAACCCAAGTAAGATGGTAGGTGTTGCAAGAGGACATCAGAGGGCAGACACACTGAAATCATACTCACAGAAAACTAGTCAATCTAATCACACTAGGACCACAGCCTTGTCTAACTCAATGAAACCAAGCCATGCCTGCGGGGCAATGCAAGACGGGCGGGTCATGGTGGGGAGGTCTGACAGAACGTGGTCCACTGGAGAAGGGAATGGCAAGCCACTTCAGTATTCTTGCCTTGAGAACCCCATGAACAGTATGAAAAGGCAAAATGATAGGAGACCAAAAGAGGAACTCCCCAGGTCATTAGGTGCCCAATATGCTACTGGAGATCAGTGGAGAAGTAACTCCAGAAAGAATGAAGGGATGGAGCCAAAGCAAAAACAATACCCAGTTGTGCATGTGACTGGTCATAGAAGCAAGATCCGATGCTGTAAAGAGCAATATTGCATAGGAACCTGGGATGTCAGGTCCATGAATCAAGGCAAACTGGAAGTGGTCAAACAAGAGATGGCAAGGGTGAACGTTGACATCCTAGGAATCAGCGAACTAAAATGGACTGGAATGGGTGAATTTAACTCAGATGACCATACTACTGCAGGCAGGAATCCCTCAGAAGAAATGGAGTAGCCATCATGGTCAACAAAAGAGTCCGAAATGCAGTACTTGGATGCAATCTCAAAAATGACAGAATGATCTCTGTTTGTCTCCAAGGCAAACCATTCAATATCACAGTAATCCAAGTCTATGCCCCAACTAGTAATGCTGAAGAAACTGAAGTTGAATGGTTTTATGAAGACCTACAAGACCTTTTAGAACTAACGCCCAAAAAAGATGTCCTTTTCATTATAGGGGACTGGAATGCAAAAGTAGAAAGTCAAGAAACACCTGGAGTAACAGGCAAATTTGGCCTTGGAATGCGGAATGAAGCAGGGCAAAGACTAATAGAGTTTTGCCAAGAAAACGCACTGGTCATAGCAAACACCCTCTTCCAACAACACAAGAGAAGACTCTACACATGGACATCACCAGATGGTCAACACCGAAATCAGATTGATTATATTCTTTGCAGCCAACGATGGAGAGGCTCTATACAGTCAACAAAAACAAGACCAGGAGCTGACTATGGCTCAGATCATGAACTCCTTATTACCAAATTCAGACTCAAATTGAAGAAAGCAGGGGAAACTGCTAGACCATTCAGGTATGACCTAAATCAAATCCCTTATGATTATACAGTGGAAGTGAGAAATAGATTTAAGGGCCTAGATCTGATAGATAGAGTGCCTGATGAACTATGGAATGAGGTTTGTGACATTGTACAGGAGACAGGGATCAAGACCATCCTCATGGAAAAGAAATGCAAAAAAGCAAAATGGCTGTCTGGGGAGACCTTACAAATAGCTATGAAAAGAAGAGAGGCAAAAAGCAAAGGAGAAAAGGAAAGATATAAGCATCTGAATGCAGAGTTCCAAAGAATAGCAAGAAGAGATAAGAAAGCCTTCTTCAGCGATCAATGCAAAGAAATAGAGGAAAACAACAGAATGGGAAAGACTAGAGATCTCTTTAAGAAAATTAGAGATACCAAGGGAACATTTCATGCAAAGATGGGCTCGATAAAGGACAGAAATGGTATGGACCTAACAGAAGCAGAAGATATTAAGAAGAGGTGGCAAGAATACACGGAAGAATTATGCAAAAAAGATCTTCATGACCCAGATAATCATGATGATGTGATCACTAATCTAGAGCCAGACATCTTGGAATGTGAAGTCAAGTGGGCCTTAGAAAGCATCAGTACGAACAAAGCTAGTGGAGGTGATGGAATTCCAGTTGAGCTGTTTCAAATCCTGAAAGATGATGCTGTGAAAGTGCTACACTCAATATGCCAGCATATTTAGAAAACTCAGCAGTGGCCACAGGACTGGAAAAGGTCCATTTTCATTCCAATCCCAAAGAAAGGCAATGCCAAAGAATGCTCAAACTACTGCACAGTTGCACTCATCTCACATGCTAGTAAAGTAATGCTCAAAATTCTCCAAGCCAGGCTTCAGCAATACGTGAACCGTGAACTCCCTGATGTTCAAGCTGGTTTTAGAAAAGGCAGAGGACCCAGAGATCAAATTGCCAACATCCGCTGGATCATCGAAAAAGTAAAAGAGTTCAAGAAAAACATCTATTTCTGCTTTATTGACTATGCCAAAGCCTTTGACTGTGTGGATCACAATAAAATGTGGGGAATTTTGAAAGAGATGGGAATACCAGACCACCTGACCTGCCTCTTGAGAAATCTGTATGCAGGTCAGGAAGCAACAGTTAGAACTGGACATGGAACAACAGACTGGTTCCAAATAGGAAAAGGAGTATGTCAAGGCTGTATATTGTCACCCTGCTTATTTAACTTCTATGCAGAATACATCATGAGAAACGCTGGACTGGAAGAAACACAAGCTGGAATCAAGATTGCTGGGAGAAATATCAATAACCTCAGATATGCAGATGATACCACCCTTATGGCAGAAAGTGAAGAGGAGCTAAAAAGCCTCTTGATGAAAGTGAAAGAGGAGAGTGAAAAAGTTGGCTTAAAGCTCAACATTCAGAAAACGAAGATCATGGCATCCGGTCTCATCACTTCATGGGAAATAGATGGGGAAACAGTGGAAACAGTGTCAGACTTTATTTTGGGGGGCTCCAAAATCACTGCAGATGGTGACTCCAGCCATGAAATTAAAAGACACTTACTCCTTGGAAGAAAAGTTATGACCAACCTAGATAGCATATTCAAAAGCAGAGACATTACTTTGCTGACTAAGGTGCATCTAGTCAAGGCTATGGTTTTTCCTGTGGTCATGTATGGATGTGAGAGTTGGACTGTGAAGAAGGCTGAGCGCCAAAGAATTGATGCTTTTGAACTGTGGTGTTGGAGAAGACTCTTGAGAGTCCCTTGGAGTGTAAGGAGATCCAACCAGTCCATTCTGAAGGAGATCAACCCTGGGATTTCTTTGGAAGGAATGATGCTGAAGCTGAAACTCCAGTATTTTGGCTACCTCATGAGAAGAGTTGCCTCACTGGAAAAGACCCTGATGCTGGGAGGGATTGGGGGCAGGAGGAGAAAGAGACGACTGAGGATGAGATGGCTGGATGGCATCATGGACTCGATGGACATGAGTCTGAGTGAACTCCGGGAGATGGTGATGAACAGGGAGGCCTGGCGTGCTGCGATTTATGGGATCGCAAAGAGTTGGACACGACTGAGTGACTGAACTGAACTGAAACCAAACAAAAGAGGAAGAGATAGGGAATCTACCTGATAAAGAATTCTGAATAATGATAGTGAAAATGATCCAAAATCTTGAAATCAAAATGGAATCACAGATAAATAGCCTGCAGACAAGGATTGAGAAGATGCAAGAAAGGTTTAACAAGGACCTAGAAGAAATAAAAAAGAGTCAATATATAATGAATAATGCAAAAATGAGATCAAAAACACTCTGGAGGGAGGAAATAGTAGAATAATGGAGGTGGAAGATAGTATTAGTGAGGTAGAAGATTGAATGGTAGAAATAAATGAATCAGAGAGGAAAAAAAAAAAACAAATTAAAAGAAAGAGGATAATCTCAGAGACCTCTGGGCAATGTTAAACGCCCCACCATTCGAATCATCGGAGTCCCAGAAGAAGAAGACAAAAAGAAAGACCATGAGAAAATACTTGAGGAGATAATAGTTGAAAAGTTCCCTAAAATGGGGAAGGAAATAAGCACCCACGTTCAAGAAACCCAGAGAGTCCCAAACAGGATAAACCCAAGGCAAAACACCCCAAGACACATATTAATCAAATTAACAAAGATCAAACACAAAGAACAAATATTAAAAGCAGCAAGGGTAAAACAACAAATTACACACAAAGGGATTCCCATAAGGATAACAGCTGATCTTTCAACAGAAACTCTTCAGGCCAGGAGGGAATGGCAGGACATACTTAAAGTGATGAAAGAAAATAACCTACAGCCCAGATTACTGTACCCAGCAAGGATCTCATTCAAATATGAAGGAGAAATCAAAAGCAAAAGCTGAGAGAATTCAGCACCACCAAACAAGCAAAAGCGGAGAGAATTCAGCACCACCAAACCAGCTCTCCAACAAATGCTAAAGGATCTTAACTAGACAGGAAACACAAAAAGGGTGTATAAACTCAAACCCAAAACAATAAAGTAAATGGCAACAGGATCATACTTATCAATAATTACCTTAAAAGTAAATGGGTTGAATGCCCCAACCAAAAGACAAAGACTGGCTGAATGGATACAAAAACAAGACCCCCATATATGTTGTCTACAAGAGACCCACCTCAAAACAGGGGACACATACAGACTGAAAGTGAAGGGCTGGAAAAAGATATTCCACACAAATAGAGCCCAAAAGAAGCAGGAATAGCAATACTCATATCAGATAAAATAGACTTTAAAACAAAGGGTGTGAAAAGAGACAAAGAAGGACACTACATAATGATAAAAGGATCAACCCAAGAAGATATAACATTATAAATATATACGCACCCAACATAGGAGCACTGCTATATGTAAGACAAATGCTAACAAGTATGAAGGGGAAAAATAACAATAACATAATAATAGTGGGAGACTTTAATACCTCACTCACACCTATGCATAGATCAACTAAACAGAAAATTAACAAGGAAACACAAACTTTAAATGATACAATAGACCAGTTAGACTTAATTGATATCTATAGGACAGTTCACCCCCAAACAATGAATTTCACCTTTTTCTCAAGCACACATGGAACCTTCTCCAGGACAGATCATATCCTAGGCCATAAATCTAGCCTTGGTAAATTCAAAAAAATTGAAATCATTCCAAGCATCTTTTCTGACCACAATACAATAAGATTAGATCTCAATTACAGGAGAAAAACTATTAAAAATTCCAACATATGGAGGCTGAACAACATGCTGCTGAATAACCAACAAATCACAGAAGAAATAAAAAAAGAAATCAAAATATGCATAGAAATGAAAGAAAACGAAAACACAATAACCCCAAACCTGTGGGACACTGTAAAAGCAGTGCTGAGGGGAAGGTTCATAGCAATACAGGCATACCTCAAGAAACAAGAAAAAAGTCAAATAAACAACCTAACTCTACACCTAAAACAACTAGAAAAGGAAGAAATGAAGAACCCCAGGGTTAGTAGAAGGAAAGAAATCTAAAAATTAGGGCAGAAATAAATGCAAAAGAAACAAAAGAGACCATAGCAAAAATCAACAAAGCCAAAAGCTGTTTCTTTGAGAGGATAAATAAAATTGACAAACCATTAGCCAGACTCATCAAGAAACACAGGGAGAAAAATCAAATCAATAAAGTTAGAAATGAAAACGGAGAGATCACAACAGATAACACAAAAATACAAAGGATCATAAGAGACTACTATCAGCAATTATATGCCAATAAAATGGACAACTTGGAAGAAATGGACAAATTCTTAGAAAAGTACAACTTTCCAAAACGGAACCAGGAAGAAATAGAAAATCTTAAAAGACCCATCACAAGCACGGGAATTGAAACTGTAATCAAAAATCTTCCAGCAAACAAAAGCCCAGGTCCAGACGGCTTCACAGCTGAATTCTACCAAAAATTTAGAGAAGAGCTAACACCTATCCTATTCAAACTCTTCCAGAAAATTGCAGAGGAAGGTAAACTTCCAAACTCATTCTATGAGGCCACCATTACCCTAATACCAGAACCTGACAAAGATGCCACAAAAAAAGAAAACTACAGGCCAATATCACTCATGAATATAGATGCAAAAATCCTTAACAAAATTCTAGCAATCAGAATCCAATGACACATTAAAAAGATCATACATCATGACCAAGTGGGCTTTATCCCAGGGATGCAAGGATTCTTCAATATCCACAAATCAATCAATGTAATACACCACATTAACAAATTGAAAGATAAAAGCCATATGATTATCTCAATAGATGCAGAGAAAGCCTTTGACAAAATTCAACATCCATTTACGATAAAAACTCTCCAGAAAGCAGGAATAGAAGGAACACACCTCAACATAATAAAAGCTATATACGACAAACCCACAGCAAACATTATCCTCAATGGTGAAAAATTGAAAGCATTTCCCCTAAGTCAGGAACAAGACAAGGGTGCCCACTTTCACCACTACTATTCAACATAGTTTTGGAAGTTTTGGCCACAGCAATCAGAGCAGAAAAAGAAATAAAAGGAATCCAAATTGGAAAAGAAGTGAAACTCTCACTGTTTGCAGATGACATGATCCTCTACATAGAAAACCCTAAAGACTCCACCAGAAAATTACTAGAGCTAATCAATGAATACAGTAAAGTTGCAGGATATAACATCAACACACAGAAATCCCTTGCATTCCTATACACTAATAATGATGAAACAGAAAGAGAAATTAAGGAAACAATTCCATTCACCATTGCAACCAAAAGAATAAAATACTTAGGAATATATCTACCTAAAGAAACAAAAGACCTATATATAGAAAACTATAAAACACTGGTGAAAGAAATCAAAGAGGACACTAATAGACGGAGAAACATACTGTATTCACGGATCAGAAGAATCAATATAGTGAAAATGAGTATACTACCCACAGCAATCTATAGATTCAGTGCAATCCCTATCAAGCTACCAATGGTATTTTTTCACAGAACTAGAAGAAATAATTTCACAGTTTGTATGGAAATACAAAAAACCTCAAATAGCCAAAGCAATCTTGAGAAAGAAGAATGGAACTGGAGGAATCAACCTGCCTGACTTCAGGCTCTACTACAAAGCCACAGTCATCAAAACAGTATGGTACTGGCACAAAGACAGACATATAGATCAATGGAACAAAATAGAAAGCCCAGAGATAAATCCACGCACCTATGGACACCTTATCTTTGACAAAGGAGGCAAGAATATACAATGGAGAAAAGACAATCTCTTTAACAAGTGGTGCCGGGAAAACTGGTCAACCACTTGTAAAAGAATGAAACTAGAACTCTTTCTAACACTGTACACAAAAATAAACTCGAAATGGATTAAAGATCTAAACATAAGACCAGAAACTATAAAACTCCTAGAGGAGAACATAGGCAAAACACTCTCCGACATAAATCACAGCAGGATCCTCTAAGACCCACCTCCCAGAATATTGGAAATAAAAGCAAAAATGAACAAATGGGACCTAATTAAAATTAAAAGCTTCTGCACAACAAAGGAAACTCTAAGCAAGGTGAAAAGACAGCCTTCAGAATGTGAGAAAAATAATAGCAAATGAAGCAACTGACAAAGAACTAATCTCAAAAATATACAAGCAACTCCTGCAGCTCAGTTCCAGAAAAATAAACAACCCAATCAAAAAATGGGCCAAATAACTAAACAGACATTTCTCCAAAGAAGACATACACATGAAAAGATGCTCAACATCACTCATTATCAGAGAAACACAAATCAAAACCACAATTAGGTACCATTTCACACCTGACAGAATGGCTGTTATCCAAAAGTCTACAAACAATAAATGCTGGAGAGGGTGTGGAGAAAAGGGAACCCTCTTACACTGTTGGTGGGAATGCAAACTAGTACAGCCACTATGGAGAACAGTGTGGAGATTCCTTAAAAAACTGGAAATAGAACTGCCATATGACCCAGCAATCCTACTGCTGGGCATACACACCAAGGAAACCAGAATTGAAAGAGACACGGGTACCCCAATGTTCATCGCAGCACTGTTTATAATAGCCAGGACATGGAAGCAACCTAGATGTCCATCAGCAGATGAATGGATAAGAAAGCTGTGGTACATATACCAGGCTCCTCTGTCCATGGGATTTTCCAAGCAATAGTACTGGAGTGGATTGCCATTTCCTTCTCCAGGGGATCTTCCCGACCCAGGGATTGAACCCAGGTCTCCTGCATGGTAGACAGACGCTTTACCGTCTAAGCCACCAGGGAAGTCCCTGGTACATATACACAATGGAGTATTACTCAGCCATTAAAAAGAATACATTTGAATCAGTTCTAATGAGGTGGATGAAACTGGAGCCTATTACACAGAGTGAAGTAAGCCAGAAAGAAAAACACCAATACAGTGTACTAATACATATATATGGAATTTAGAAAGATGGTAATGATAATCCTGTATGCAAGACAACAAAAGAGACACAGATGTATAGAACAGTCTTTTGGACTCTGTGGGAGAAGGCGAGGGTGAGATGATTTGGGAGAATGGCATTGAAACATGTATAATATCATATGTGAAACGAATCACCAGTCCAGGTTCGATGCATGATACAGGATGCTCGGGGCTGGTGCACTGGGATGACCCAGAGGGATGGGATGGGGAGGGAGGTGGGAGGGGTGTTCAGGATGGGGAACATGTGTACACCCATGGCAGATTCATGTTGATGTATGGCAAAACCAATACAATATTGTAAAGTAATTAGCCTCTAATAAAAAAAAGACCCAGCACAGCCAAAATAAATAAATATTCAAAAATTAAAAAAAATAAACTCATTGGGTCTGACTTTCTTTGCATCTTTTTTTGTGTGTTTAAATATTTTTTAAAAAATGAGGATGTAGCCCCTTGATTGACAAAGAGTTGGCAATGATTGAAGCAGAAGTTCAACCATGTAACCAGCAGTTGACAGACCATCATCTGAGCATGCTTGTATAATCCAAAATTTAGGGTCATTCCCTTTATTTTCCTTACCAGAAAATGAATAAGGCTTCCTGATAACCGTTACCTCCAAGAGTCCCATTCCTGCTGGCAGACACAAGGCATCCAGAGCCTGATTCAGCACATTCGTGGTCAGGACTTTGAACAAAATCAAGAGCCTCCTTTTGAATTGGGGGCCAGAGGGGACTTCCAAATGCCTTGAGGTTGGTCAGTGTCCTCAGCTAATTATACTGTTGTTTCAAATATGTAAAAGAGGAACTAGGTTCATGCAAAAAGAGTGGGATTCCCCTTTTGCCTCACGGGGGAGTTTTAAGCCTTTGTTCTAAACAGAATGTTCTGTCCTCTCAGTTCTCCTGTTTCAACCCTTCCTGCCTCTTTCCTTTTATAAAATAAACAAAGCAAGATTGCACTTATGGGCCTGTCCCTGTCCAGTGGTTAGATCATTCACCAAACATCTTGGTGTGGACACCCCACTCATGTCACCACAGCTTCGGGTGCTAGAAGGGGACTAAGATGGAGTAGGGGTGGGGAGGAGGGTATGTAAGAGTGTCCTGAGGCATCTTGCGAGGAGAGTTCTATGGTCCTACTGTACTTGCTTGAGAGGGATACTCTCAGAGAAGACCCGATTTCTGGCCAGTAAACTTTTCAGAGAATCACAGGAGACTCTGTTGGCCTGGGTATTTCAAGCTCTATCCACTCCAGCTATCTCATTTTTTAAGCAAGGATCCTGAAATCCTTGACTGTAAATATAAAATGAAAACTTAACAAGTATGCGTGGCTTGATCCTAAGTGGGTTCAAGGGGCTCACCTGAACAAACCCAAATAGCTCCTGGCAGAGTTGAGACCAGCAAACAGATCTCCCTGGGCAAGGTTCTTTCTTGCAGACTACAAGCCTGTTTGTTTTTGGATGTTCCTGTTGTGGCCCAGCTGACCTCTAGATCAGACAGATGTAGGCTCCAAAAGTCCCCAAGCACTTATTTCTAGGACATCATCCCCATTCACAGGCTTCTGAGCACAACGGGTGCAGAGACATCGGGTGTGGGCTTTTCCACCCTTCCCTCCCCCTCTCTCTACCCCCTACAAATTCAGTCTTTGAGGACAAAATTCTCTATTCCAAACCAACAGGCTGCTCTGTGAGGGGCTTATCTAGTTGACCCTTATCTCATTCAAACAATACAGGTTTGAACTGCATGGGTCCACTTACACATGGGTTTTTTCCCACTAAATAGTATTACAGTACTATTAGTATTATATTAGTATTATTACAGTACAGTCTGTGGTTGGTAGAATCCAAGACATAGATACAGAGGGTTGACTGTAAAGTTAAGTGTGGACTTTCAACTGCAGGGAGGGTCAGGGTTCCTAACCCATAGTTGTTCAAGGGTCAACTGTATTATTGACCAAGTGAGTCCCATCTATACTACTCAAGCTTGCAAGTGTTTCTACTTGGTTTTGTGCCTCCAAAAATCCTGCAAAAAGACCTGCTTGGTGGTTAAGAAAAATACTTCTTATAAAGTTTTAGACCTGATACCTGCTGTGGGTAAGACTGGTCCCGTACTTTCAGTACTCACCATCCATACTCCCAACCCCAGGGCATTCAATTGCTATAGAAGCAACTATTAGCTAAAGTGACAGTCTTCCCTTTTCATTCATATATAACATTTCTCCTCCAAGTTCTGGGTCATTCCTAAATGTGCATAGAGTTCAGTTATTTCCCCCCTGCTATTATGACAATTCAGTTGATCCTCACAACGATGTGAAGTCCTAAGTCAAAAAGATCTTAATCTCTCTGTTAGTTTCCTTGTTTATTTAAAAAAAAAAAAGGAATAAGTGGTTTCTCAAGGTAACTCAAGTTGTCTAACTAGAATTCCAAGTCTGACCTATTTAATGTCTTACACAAAGATGTAAGTCTGACTTATATCAAATCCAGGGTTTTTTCCCACTGTTTCATGCTATCTTACTACATTATTTCCTCCCACGTGTTTAAGAATATATTTGTGTGTGTGTACTCTTAGTCGTGTCTGATTCTTTGAGGCCCAGTGGACTGTAGCCTGCCAGGCTCATCCGTCCATGGGATTCTCCAGGCAAAAATACTGGAGTGGGTTGCCATTTCCTACTCCAGAGGATCTTCCCAACCCAGGAATCAAACCTGCATCCCTTGGGTCACCTGCATTGGCAGGCAGATTCTTTACAGTTGCACCACCAGGGAAATTTAAAGTTAAAAGATGTTTTCTCTATGGTATTTACTAAAAAGTATCTTCAGGATTGGGCTTCCCTGGTGGCCCAGTGGTAAAGTATCTGCCTGCAAGGCAGGAGTCATAGGAGATGCGGGTTTGATCTTTGAGTTGAGAAGATCCCCTGGAGGAGGAAATGGCAACCCACTCCAGTATTCTTGCCTGGGAAATCCCAGGGACAGAGGAGCTTGGCGGGCTATAGTTGATGGGGTCACAAAGAATGGGACATGACTGAAGTGACTGAGTACGCACACACCTTCAGGATTATGGAGTCAGTTACTGACCACTTCCAAAATACCACTTTCTGCCTTTATTATTTATATTGTGTGATCCTTAAGGTGAGACCCATGCATTTTTTTTTTTTTCCTGTGGTAGCAAGACTGCCCAGTCGGAGATCTCTGTTGGTGCAGGAGTCAGTATCACCTCTGTTCTTAATGTCTGTGTGGTTCTCCCTTCCTTCCAACCTCTCCTTCACCTCTCTTATCCGAACTCCTCCTCTATACGACACAGGTGACAAACTCTTGGGAGTTAGACTTAACTGTTCCATATTTGACTTTTCTTTCTAGGTCATCCTTTGCATGAAATGGAAATCTAATGTAAGGACAGGATAGACTCAAATCCCACTGCCAACCTCAGTAATCACCAGAGTTTCCTGAAAACAAAGCTATATCAAGTCATATCATTTCAAATGTTTACGGTTTTAGTGCTATAATAGATAACTGTGATGTCTGCATGCTGCCGCTGCTGCTGCTAAGTCGCTTCAGTTGTGCCTGACTCTGTGCGACCCCATAGACAGCAGCCCACCAGGCTCCCCTGTCCACGGGATTCTCCAGGCAAGAATACTGGAGTGGGTTGCCATTTCCTTCTCCAATGGATGCATGCATGCTAAGTCACCTCAGTCGCATACAACTCTGTGCGACCCTATGGACAGCAGCTCACCAGGCACCTCTGTACATTGGATTCCCTGCTGCTGCTGCTGCTGCTGCTGCTGCTAAGTCGCTTCAGTCGTGTCTGACTCTGTGCGACCCCATAGACGGCAGCCCATCAGGCTCCCCATCCCTGGGATTCTCCAGGCAAGAACACTGGAGTGGGTAGCCATTTCCTGCTCCAATGCATGAAAGTGAAAATAGGCAAGAATATTGGCGTGGGTTGCCATTTCCTTCTCCAGTGATGTCTGCATAGCACTTAATAATCCTCTTCTCTTAAACTGTCCCTTCTTCCCATTTTAGGAATAAACTCATAGAAGCCATACTTATATAATTCTGTCTCCCTGGCATTAGTAGAGGTTGGATAGACCCTGTCTAACCCAAAGAGGACCAATAAGATATTCTCCTAGAACATGGAATTAAGTCAGCATGTGAGTGGATGGTTGGAAATATAACAATGTAAACTTAAGAAGTGTGGAGTGTGGAGTAGCTATATTCCATCAATAAGCCTAGGAGAGCAGAGAAAAATTATCTGGACATACAGAAACAGAGATAGGAGAGTTCTGGCACTTTATCAGTCTTAGATTCTTGTCACTTTCTGAGGGCCAGCTGACTTCTTAGGGCAAGAGTCTGTTCAACATCCTCTCACTTTAAAAACAAACAAAAAATTACAGTTGGTTTACTTGACACTAGAGGGTCATAACTTATAGAACTGGTTAAATTTATCCATAAGCTTCCTCTTTATCCTGACTTCTCATGCTCTTGAACTCTTACCAGGGTCTGGAATAGAAACCTTGCCGGAAATTGATTTTTGCCCATGTGTTTATCCTGGTTTCCTTTCTGCCTGCCCCTCTCTCTACACCCTCCAAGCCACATCTTCTTTATGATATTGTTCTGTCAACCACATCCACTGCTGACTGGAACTCTCATTTTTCCTATAAATAAGCTTGCCTATATACATCACAGCAAAACAGACTACCTCTATACTTTTTCCTCGAACTGAAACCTGGACATGCTAATTTCTTGGTCACTCATTAGAGAGGAATCTGCTTATTCTCCCAGAAGACCTCAGAATTTGGCACTGAACTCAGTATTAATATCCCGGCTCTGCCCTGTCCACAGATAGAGCATGGATCTTTAGCTGTTCTGATCACCTTCACAGCAGTATCATGTTATGCCTGTCATTATTTCTATCATCTTATGAAACCTCCCCCTGCCTCAATTTCCAAATGCTCACAAACTCACTGAGGATTTGGTAATCTAGATATGGTCCTACTCTTTGACTTGACTCCACTCATCCCAAGAAATATTCATCATCCAAGTCACTGTCTCATCCTTTATTTCAGTCTATTTTAAACCATATATTCCCATGAATTTCATGCAACAAACATGAATATGCCTTTGTGGCAAATACTGTAGATTGCCTGCCCTGTGGGTACTTACCTCCACCTACAGATTCTTTACTCATTTGAGGCTGATACTTGGTTACCCAGCCTCTTTGACAACTAGCTTGTTAGTGGCTAAGTGACCCAGTCATGATCAAGGAAATGTAAGAAAAAATTTCGGAAATGTTTCCTTAATTGATAAAAGGAGAGAAGCCAGGGAAGAGACCCTGAGTCTCCTTTTCTGCTTTTGGATTTTGTCCTGTGAGGATACCATGCTTGGAGCTACTGCAGTCATCCTGTAGCTCCGACCAGCTCCTGCGGTTTGTAGAAAGGACAGAAAACTGTAGTTCTTGATGATATTGTGCAGCTTTCAAACCAACACTGCAACCAGCTACTTCTGGGTTTCTTGTTACTGGGCAAAAGCTCACTCCAAATATTTGTCACTTGTAGATCAGGACTGTTGCTACTTGTAGTTGAAAGCAACTTATTACACTATTAGTATACCAAGAAAAACAGCATCAAAAATGCTCAAGTCTTATAGTAGAGGAGGTTAGATAGATAATTGTTGAAGCATTAAAATCTCAAAGTAATAATTTCCTTAGTTTTATTAGCAAGAAGATATACAAGCATAGCAATGCATGGTAACTTGGCATTTCTGACTCTTTATTAGCTATTTGTAAGTTGCGAAGCACCATAAAATAGTGGTTAACTGGAGTAGGCTAAAGGCTACCACATGGACACCAGAAGACTCTGCTACAAGACTTTCCTTTGTTCCAGATATTATGCTAGGCTCTGCTGCTGCTGCTGCTAAGTTGCTTCAATTGTGTCCAACTCTATGTGACCCCATAGATGGCAGCCCACCAGGCTCTGCCATCCCTGAGATCCTCCAGGCAAGAACACTGGAGTGGGTTGCCATTTCCTACTGCAGTGCATGAAAATGAAAAGTGAAAGTGAAGTTGCTCAGTCGTGTCCGACTCCTAGCAACCCCATGGACTGCAATCTATCAGGCTCCCCCATCCATGGGATTTTCCAGGCAAGAGCACTGGAGTGGGTTTCCATTGCTTTCTCTGATGCTAGGCTCCGGAGGTATCTATTAACTTGCTGGTCTTAGGATTCCTTTACACTCAAAATTTATCGAGGACTCCAAAAAACTTTTGTTCATATAGGTTTTATTCATTCATAAATTCATATTGAAACTGTACTTTTTGATAGTGAAAGTGTTGGCTGTTCAGTTGGGTCTGGCTCTTTGTAACCCCATGGACTGTAGCTCGCCAGGCTCCTCTATCCACAGAATTCTCCAGGCAAAAATACTGGAGTGGGTAGCCATTGTCTTCTTCAGATCTTACAACCCAGGGATTGAACCTGGGTCTCCTGCATTGCAGGCAGATTCTTTACCATCTGAGCCACCAGAGAAGCCCCTTACTTCTTGATAAAGCACATGCATTTAAGAAAGAAGAGCAGACGAGACTACACTTTCTTCACCAAATTCATCAGTCTCCTACAAGGTATCCCTAACTGGGAGCTTTTGCTCTTGGTATATAGAAAGAGGAAACTAATACCAATATCAGCTGTATCTCAAAGTAAAAGACCCTATTACATGCTAGAAGGGAACTCCATTTATTTTCCCTGGAGCTACCACATCAGTTCCAAGATTTCAAAAGCTATGCCTTTGGTGCAATGGCTTTAAGGAACAGCTAAATACCCAATGGACTTAAACTATCCCTTTTCTATTACCACAGACTGGGTACTCTCAGTATTCCCAGCTTGGAGAAATCTAGGGATAAAAACTTGATTACATACATACTTACATAAATTATATTTAATTCAAATTTAAGGTAAACACAGAAAGTATAAGTGTCTTAGCTGTCAAAACAAGAGACTGTGGCAAAGTTTGCATGCAAACACAATGCTAGAGATTGCCATCCCAGGGCAACATAGGGACATGAAAAAGGAAACAGGGAAAGAAATACTAGAAACTGGTACATTAACAAGCAAGCTACAAATTCACAAAAATGCATAGTGAGTCACTTGGATACAGAAGACATCTGTGAGAAGGCCATGTGAAAAGAGCCACTGGGTCCGAGAAATGTCTTATAGGGAATCTGGAGGAAGGACGTAGAATGCATCAGCTCCCTTCTACCTTCCATTGGTCAAAATTTTCTTACAGAAGAGTAACTCACCCACACCACCAGACTATGTTACTTGGCCACTCCAAGTACCTGCCAAGTGAGCCAGAGCCTCCATGGGTCTGGTTAAGTTAAACCTTGACAAGAGAGCTTTTATAAGTGCCGTTATGATGGCACCATGTAAGCTGTGCCCCAGAAGAGGATGAGATGACTGGTAGTATTTAGAGTTGAGGCTACGGTAGCAGTGACCACTGAACAAGGTTGGGATTGGAGTTGAGCAGTCTGGAAAGACGCATAAACAGTCTGGTATAAATGTCACTTGACTAAAATGTGACTTCATGCATACATCTGGATGTTGGGGCTTCCCTGATGGCTCAGGCGATAAAGAATTGGCCCTGCAGGGGCCACAATTTCTACAACATTTTATATCTATGTATTTGCCAGTTATTAGAAACACACAGGGACATGCCGTCTAGGATGGACCAATAGCCTAACCAATACAGCCATTTTTTTGCACTCTCCTTCAAAAGCCACTCTGCTTTACTTAATGCATTAGAAGATAACTTCCTTATAAATTGTTTGAAGCTTATTTGTTGCCAAATAAGAGGAAAACCTGGGTATCATTTTCCTTTAGTTTCTTTTCTTATTTTTGAGTCCTGTGATGACTGGTACTATTCAAACATTGTTGGGTTTTAAGTTGAAAAGAAAAGAAAAAGGAACAAATATTAGCAGTCACAATTAATGGTCAAGAGACTGCTCACTGCTTAGTTGGTGGTCCCTGGGGCATCTTCACTTTGACGGATGGCTCTTAATAGTACTGTATTGTGTAACTTAGAAAGAGTTCAAAAATTCCCCAATGTCACAATACATCAGCATTTCAAGGCTTTTTTTTTTTTCATCTAGGTTCCAGAATATGGCACCAACATAAAGCAATGAGCTTTTTATGAATCTGGGATTCCGAATAGCTGTGTATTGTCCTTACTTGAAACAGATAAAGCTTTTTAAAAAGTGGCTGATTCTTTACACTACCATGACATGCACTGCCACTCCGCCCATGGCAATACACAGCAGGACTCCTTTAAGAATGCCAGTCATCTACCACTCACTTTCACTTCAGTACACACCATCTTCGAAGATCTAGAGTCTAAATATAGTTTAACCTCTCCATCTGCCATCCCAAATTCTTGGATAGCAAAGAAGAGGAGGAGAGGGTCAAATGCCCATTCCCATGTGGGTAATTTTTTTTTTCTTAATCATTGAATTCTTTAGAGAATTAAGCACCAATCTTAAGCACCAATCTGTAGTTGAAAAGGAACAGTCTTCTAAAACTTGGCAATTATTCACATTTTACTTCTTTTTTTAGTCTTAAAAATGAAGGGACGCTATCTTTTATTTCATAAGTTCTCTTTAAAACTTCTTTGAGTTAGCTTCCCAAACACTAATATAAACTTACACAAGTTCAATCAAATCTAATCCTACCACAAATATAACCACCATCTGTGTCTTAGAGAAAGTGACTCCTGGATGGGTGGGAATTAGCAAGGGCATGGATTGATTCCACAGAATATTGCATTTATTTTATGATTTTATTGTGACAGGTTCAGGTCTGAGATGAGGGAAATGGAAACAGCCTTGTTATAAAGAATCACACATTATAACACTTCTAATTCAAATTAAGCTTTTTTACAGGAAAATTACAAATGTATGTTCTAAGAGCTGACTATATACTTTC
The DNA here is from genome assembly GCF_014754425.2 of Oryx dammah. Classification (NCBI taxonomy): domain Eukaryota; kingdom Metazoa; phylum Chordata; class Mammalia; order Artiodactyla; family Bovidae; genus Oryx; species Oryx dammah. The sequence goes on from NW_024070187.1 coordinate 91,130,790, forward strand.
AAGTTTACATTTTCTCCCAACAGATTTCATCTTTCGCCATCATGTAATCCAGAGAAAAAGAATCACTTGTCCCATATCAGACATAATGGGAAACTACACAACCCCAAGAATATGGGGGCAAGGAGTGCTCTTCTTGGACCAACCAGCAGGTCAAAGGTGACCTATGTTACCACTCCTATGAAATAATGTGTTTCTCTATGACATGGAAATCAGACTTGATTTTAGACCACATAGTAGGGCTTTCCTCTTGATGTGAAACTAGTAACACCAGCAACAGTGTTTTTTTTTTTTTTCTTTATTCTTTTTTATTCTCAAACTGATTGTTAATGAGAAAAAACATGGAGCAGTTAACAATGCAACTCAAATATTAGTCTTCTCTTTCCAACTCAAGCACCAAAATAGGATACTCCTTTTCATAATATTCTGGCCATCATGTTCGTTTTTTCTTTTTTGGCTTCAGAGTCCTTTCCTAAAGGAAATATGCTACCTGGCATTCTATATTACTCCAAATTTCCAGGAGGAAAAATAAGACAAATGAAGTGACATCTAAAAACACCAGGGATTATGTTTTTAAAAACAAGACAATAATTTGACCTTCTTGCTTTAATTCTTCTCTATAGTAACTTGATGAAATATTTATCAAAGTCCAAGAGATTATTGATATGCAATAATGACTACACATTAATGGAGCTATTCATCATAAACTCATGACTGAAGTAAATGGAAAAGAAATTTATTCTGTTTATACAGTACTGAAACAACCAAATCATTTACAGATCCATAAAGTGCAAAACTCTAAGTATTATTAAATAATAACTGATAACTCTTTAATACTGCAACATCTTGAAATACCTTCCAAATGACCAAAAACAGATTAAGTTTTATTCAGAAATAGCTTCAGTTTCTTTTACACAGAATGGTATATTAAAAAAAACTAGTAATCCACGTAAGATATACACAAAACCCTGAACTGACTAGATTGCTCAATGAATAATACTCCACACTGTTTTGCTATTATAGATAAATGAGCTTATAATTCAATGAAACCCACTTAAGAAGCTCTAGTCTATGGAATGACACGTTCAAATTGTTTGGTCCTATTAGTTTTATTAACGAAAACCTCCCTTTCCTTTATAAGATGTTTAATTCCTCTAAATATCACCTTTAAAAGGCTTGACTTGATTGTTGTCAAAATAAGCCACAGGTCAAGTGCAACCCTCCAGTCTCCAGTCTATAGGCTTGACATGAGTTTCAGCTTTGTGTAAGCCAGACCTTCTCACGAGTTTTTCATTGGAGATTTCACAGTCTAAGGTTAACACTTTCCACAAAGTATCCCTCCCTTTCCTAGGCTTTGGGTAGAATGTCAAATTAATAATGACATGTGGTGTTCCTTAGGATAACCTGCTAAAATGTGATAATTTCCTTGGAAGAAAAGCCATGGGCTGCAATCACACGTCTGAGCTGACAGACATCCAAATGAATCCTATATAAAAAGAAAAGGTTGGTGTCTTCTTTTTGAATGTCCACTTTAAATAAATTCAAACAGATCCCAACATAAACATCTTCAAACTTGATGGGTTTTACGTGACTCATCATTTCATAGATTCTCAGCACCAAATCTCTGGACATTATATAAGGCAACCCACTGTAGTAAGGAGGGAATACCTTGAAGAGATATTCCTGGTATGAAATATGGGTTTTTTGGTAAAATCCTCTATAGGAATAATTACCAACTAGAGGATAACCTGCGAAAAACTCTGAGTGGTTTAAATTTAAAAGATACTTCACTAAATTGCTGCATTGACAAAAATATCAGTGTCTATCCTCATGATATACCTGGCATTGGGGCAAAACTCAGTTACCCACCTAAATGCCATAATGGTTTTCAAGGTCAGATTATTGTATGTGTCTAAAAACTCCTGTCATATTATGTCTCCATAAAGGAGGTGTTTATCCATTAAGGATAATGCTAACACTTTGTCTTCCTTTTCAGCCTGTTGGCTTAATAAGAAAAATGTAAGAACTTTATATCCCCACCAAGACTTTTCACCCTAAGTAACTCTAATGGCCTGCCTGGCTTTCACATCTGAGGGGTGTGTGGTCACCAGGATGACAAGAAATGGGTTTTGATGAGAGCAATTCAAATGCTCTTGAAGTGTGAAGTGGAAGTCTTGTCTGTAAATGGGTTCACACTCAGTGAAGTACATCCAGTTCACACATTCGATCACATTTGTAGACTGATACCAGCAGACTGAGGTACCACATCACTAGGAAACTCACGGGACAGCAGCAGGAGGCTCCATTTCAGAGATCTCAATGACATCCTAGCCGGAAGGGTGGTCAGGAGCGCCGGGGCCGTTCACATTAGCTCAGAAGCACGCAAGCCTCAGGTTTGTCTTGATTTTTCTCTTCTGAGTGAAAGACCTTCAGTTTCACTAACTGAGCATTCGATATGAGCAACTGAGCTTTCGACTGATGCTGAAGCTGAAACTCCAATACTTTGGCCACCTGATGCAAAGAACTGACTCATTTGAAAAGACACTGATGCTGGGAAATATTGAGGGTGGGAGGAGAAGGGGACGACAGAGGATGAAATGGTTGGATGGCATCACTGACTCAATGGACATGAATATGAGTAAGCTCTGGGAGTTGGTGATGGACAGGGAGGCCTGGTGTGCTGCACTCCATGGGGTTGCAAAGAGTCAGACACGACTGAGTGACTGAACTGAACTGAACATTAGACAGCAAGTAGCAGTCAAAATAATGCTTGCAATTTCTACTGAAAAACAGACTCTCAGATAGGCTTAAAATTCTGCTTATACTGCTTATAAGACACATGCCCGCAGAATTTCAGATGAGACTAAAGTACCAGCTGAAGTGTTCTGTTTTTCACATTCCATGCTTTAATTATAAGATCTGCCCCAGTGGGGCAGCTGAACATTGCCAAGGCCAGAGCCCCAGGGCTTGGCTGATCACGGCTCCACCCCAGCAGGGCTCAGGAGGGGGTCTGAGGAGTAGGTGGCACCACCCTGCCTGCCTCCCTGCCAATCAGCCCTGGCCCGGTATCCCTCCATGAGGGTATTTTAATCAGCGCTTTCAGTGTGTCCTTTATCTCCTCCTCTATAGCTATTGCCTCCACATTTCGTGTCTGCCCACAGCTTGATCCACTTCTGGTCCTTGCTGGATGCTTCAGGAGGATACATTATCAGACTAATTGTTCACAATGCATAAAAGCACATCACCTGACATGTGCGAATGCCTAAATAGCACTCTGCAGCACTTCACTGGCTCAAAGCCTACTACTCACACATCAAGGATGGCCAGCAGGCCCAGAGGCTCCAAGGGAGAGAAAGTGTTTGAATACACGGACATTTAACAGCTCCAAGGCTGGAGGTTCATGTGAGTGATGATTTCCATGCTAGTGATGGTGATATGTGAGGCTTGGAAGAAACAGCACCCCTCCCTCCCAGCTACACCCACTCAACTCATACAACACAGTAGTCCCTGACTAGGCAGCCTTGGGAACTGACATCCTAATGTCAGAGATGCCTTCTCCAAGTTAAGGGGCTGTCCTTTTCAAGGTGGAGTCTTCTGCAGGGCAAAGGCTACTGCTATTGCCTAGTGGGCTTATTAGGACTAGAATCTTCCATCCTCTTGTCAAAGTCCAAGTAGATAAAAAAATCTAAGTGATCTGGATGAGACATGGAAGGAGAAAATTGAGGGCAGGGAAAGAGAGTCCAGGTGAGTTGGGAAGTAGGGTGAGATTCCTCGGAGTCAGCCCTGTTGAATATGGGGGAAAAAGACCCATGACCAGTTTCACCTCCCCCACTTTGCTCAGGTTCATCTGGGAAGCATGATTTCTGCAACTGAGGACGGGGTGGGTAATATACCACTACTCAAATTCCATCACTTCATTCTCTTGTGTCATCTTTTTAATGTTTTTTCAACAGCCACAACAGTCTCGCTCAAATGCACATTTATTGCCTGAGTCATGAGCGACAACTTGGTGTTACAAGTTAGTTATTATTAAGATAAATACTTCAAATATTCAGCCATTTCCTCTTGCTTGGTTAATAACTTTGAACTTTGAACAGGATCACAGCCTGCCCTGTTTCAGATATATTCTTGGATAGAACAGAAAGGGTGATGAATAACCTACCTCGCTTTGCATATAAACCACAGCCTAGTTCACCTATGTCTATGGAATCGCGCCAGACTCCATCGCATGCTCTAAAAGGCCTTTTGCGGTCTGAGTTCAGTGGCCTCTTCAGCTTTGCTTCTTGTCACACTTCCATTTGCACCATTTGCTCCTGCCATACCAAAAGGCTTGCAACTTTCCCATATACACATTTCTTCAGCCTGAAATGCTACCCTTCATCCAGTGCCTTAATTTCAGAGCATTTCACGTAATTATACTCTGATCAAGTATTATTGTTTTTAGAAAGATTTTCCTGACAAGCTCTCCACTATTAACCCCATTTTCATTTATAGAGTTCCCTTCTTTAGGGTTTTTCTCATTAATTTACTTCTCCTATTAGTTCCTGGAGGTCAGAGATTGTCCTCTTGTCCTATTTTCTCTGTATCTCCAGTGTCTACTACACAGTAGGTACTCTTATTTGCTGATTAAGGGGATATAAACAACTTGTGCTTCCAAAACATTTCTTTCCATAAGTTGTCTAGATTCCATCATCACATACTTATTAAGCAACAAATTTTAATGGCAGAGTGCAGACAATTGCACGGTTAGACTGTTTCCACCTTTATTTTTCTCCATCATCTTTTCTTAGAATGTAAAACTCAGTAAGTAACTGATTGCAGCTCCATGAGTTGTTCGGATATCCATGCTGCTTCAATTCAGAGGTTCCACTCGGCTTTCTTTGTGCTTGGTAATTGAACACCAGCCTCATCGGTAGTAAGAAATGAGCTGTGATTTGATATGATTACAGTAAGTGAACCATGTTTATTTCATGTGTATGTATAAGGCTTCTCAACTTGCTTGGTCTTTTACATGGCAAACGAATTTTATGTTTGTTTTCCCTTAGTGCCAAGTGAAGGATATTTATGTCTGAATGAAAAGGAAAAATATTTTAGTTAAATATAACTTCACCCAGGAGAAAGGATTCTGAGCAGAGAGAAGAGCAGGCGACCCTAGGAATCTGCCTCCCAACAATTGCATAGGCAGAATCTTTGTGATGTAAATATTTTATAACTCTGGGGTCTGTAGAAGGCTTAGACTTTCAGGATAAGATGTATAAGGTAAATTGTGGTTAATTTTGGTCATTTTCAGCTCTTAGCACAGGAGCATCTGCCACCTACCCATACCCCCACCCTCCCTCTACATGGCAGGCAGCTGTATATGTGTTCTTTTCACACAGCTTGCAGGAACCAAGATGAGCAATGAGTACCTTATCCTCCAAATATTGAAGATCTGTGCTCTGGTTGCTGAGTGCTGCTTCTGACCACAGAGGTTCAGATAGTCTCTCACCTTATAAGTAACTACTTTAAATGGAAATGGATTTACATTTGTAAATGTAAACTCTCCAGTCAAAAGACAGAGACTGGTAGAATGGATAAAAATGCATGACTCAATTACATGCTATCTATAAGAGATACAATTGAGACCCAAGGACACAAAACAGATTGCAAATGATGGAAAAAGATATTCCATGTAAATAGTAACCAAGAGAGCTAGAATGGCCATATTAAGATCAGACAAAATAGACTTAAATCAAAAGTATTTACAAGAGACAAAGAAGGACATTGTATATTCATAGAAGTTTCAATATAGCAAGAAGATACAATTACAAATGCACCCTTACCTAATGAAAGAGCAATAAAAATATATGAAGTAAAAATTGACAGACTTGGAAAGAGAAATAAACAGTTCTACAATAATAGTCGGAGAGCTTCAATAACTGTCTCCTAATAATGAAAGACAGAAGATAAGTAAGGAAAAGAGAACTTAATGCAATAAATCAACTGATCTCACAAATTTATACAGAACATTCCATTATATACATTCTTCTTAAGTGCACAGGGACATTTTCCAAGATAGACAATAAGTTAGGCCATAAATTAACTCTCAATAGGTTAAAAAAGATAGATATCATACAAAATATCTTCTCTGATCACAATGGGATGAAATTAGAAATCAGTACCATAGAAAGCTGGAAAATTCATGAAATTATACAAATTAAACAACACAGTTTAAACAACCAATGCATCAAAAAAGAAATCACAAGGGAAATTAGAAAATATTTAGGAACAAATGAAAACACAACATCTGAAAACTTATAGGACACAGCAAAAGTGGTGTTGAGGAGCAAGTTTATAGCTATAAATACTTTGCACCCATGTAGGTTATTAATTAAATTCTCCCAATACCCCAGTAGGTTAGTCATTAGAAAAACACTAAAAAATTTAAAAGATCTCAAATCAACAAACTAACTTTAAACTATGGATCAAACTAAACTCAAAGTTATCAAAGGGAGGCAAATAAAAAGTTAGAGCAGAGATAAACAATACAGAGAATAGAAAAATAACAGGAAATTAATAAAACCAAAAGTCAGTTCTTTGAAAAGATTTTTAAAATTGGCAAATCTTTAGCTAAATGGACTAGGAAAAAAGAGACAATATGAAAATACCAAAGTAAGAAACGAAAATGGGGGCACTACTATCAATTTGGGTGCTTCTCTGGTGGCTCAGATGGTAAAGAATCCGCCTGCAATGCAGGAGATCTGGATTCGATTCTTAACTTAGGAAGATTCCCTGGAGAAGGGAATAGCTACCCACTCCAGTATTCTTACCTGGAGAATTCCATGGACAAAGGACCATGGTGGCCTATACAGTCCATGGTGTCACAGAGTCAGACACAACTGAGTGACTAACACACTCATACATACTATCAATTTTACAGAAGGATTGTAAGAATACTAAGAACAATTCTATACCAAAAAAAAAAAAAAAAAAAAAAAGAGGATAATCTAGGTAAAATGGACAAATTAATAGAAACACAAAACATAAAAATATTAGAAAATCTGAATAACCTATAATTAGTAAGGAGATTGAATGAGTAATCAAAAATCTTCTGACAAAGAAAATCCCTGGACCAGATGACCTCACCAGTGAATAAATTTAAATGCCACACATTTAAACAACTAACACTAATCCTTCTCAAACTTTTCCAAAAAATTGAAGAGGAGGGAGCACATCCTAACTCAGCCTATGAGGTTATCATAACCCTGATACCAAAACCAGGTAAAGACACCTCAAGAAAACTACACAAAATTTCTTTTGAATATTGATTCAAAAATACTCAACAAAATACTAACAAACAAAATTCAGCAGCATATAGAAAGAATCATACACCATGACTGAGTGGGATTTATTCCTCGAATGCAGAAACAGATAAACATATGAAAATTGGGCAATATAATAGGCCACATCAATACAATGAAGGGGGAGAAACACATGATCATCTCAATTGATACAGAAAAAGCATGTGACAAAATTAACACACTTTCATGATAAAAACAGTCAATGAAATAGGAGGAATAGAAGGAAACTACATCAATATTATAAAAGCTATATGTGAAAAACCCACAGAAAACACATACTCAATAGGGAAAGACTGAAAGCTTTTTCTTTAAGATTAAGAATGAGACAAACCTGCCTGCTTTTGCCACTTCTCTTCGACATAGTACCGGAAGTTCTAGTGAGAGAAATTAGGCAAGAAAAAAATATATATCCAAATTAGAAAGGAAAAGTTTAAATTATCTGTTTCCAGATGATATGATCTTTTGTATAAAAAAATCCTAAACATTTCACAAAAAAGTTCTTAAAACTAGTAAGTGAATTCAAAGTAGCAGGATATGAAATCAACACACAAAAGTCAGTTGCATTTCTATACTTGAACAGTGAAAAATCTGAAAGGGAAATTACAAGAATAATTACATTTATAATAACATCAAAAAGAACAAAATGCCTAGAAATTAACATAATCAAGGAGGTGAAAGACTTGTACAATGAAAACTATGAAACTTTGCTCAAAAAAATAAAAACATAAATAAGTGAAAACATCTCATGTTCATGGACTAGAAGCCTTAATATTATCAAAATTTCAATAATGCCCAAAGTAACTACAGATTCAATGCAATCCCTCTCAAAATCCCAATGATGCTGTTGGCAGAGACAGAAAAATCAATTCTAAAAATACATATAGAATCTTGAGGGACCCTAAATAGCCAAAGTAATCTTGAAAAGAATAAAACTGGAGGACTCACACTCCTTGGTCTCAAAGCTTATCACCCAGCTTCAGTAATCAAAACACGATGGCACTGGTATACAAAACATAGACCAATGGAACAGAATGGAAATCCCAGAAATAATAATGGCATATATGGCCAAATTATTTTCAACAAGGGTATTCAATGGAGAAAAGACAATCTTTTCAACAAATACTGCTGGGAATACTAGATACCACATGCAAAAAAAAAAATAAAATAAAAATAAAGAATGAAGCTGGACTTTTACTCAACACCAAAGACAGATGGATCAAACACCTCAATTTAAGACCTAATGCTATACAACTTTTAGAAGAAACCATAGAGTAAAAGTTTCATGACTGAATTTGATAATGATTTTTTGGATATGACAGCAAAGACACAGGTAACAAAAGAAAAACTAGACAAACTGGCTTTTATCAAAATGAAAAGCTTTGTGGATCAGAGGACACTATCAACAGGATAAAAAGGCAATCCACAGGATGGCAGAATATATTTGCAAATCACACATCTGATAAAGGATTCATAGCTAGGACATACAAATAACTCCTAAAACTCAACAAAAGAACAAACCACTCAATCTAAAATAGGTCAAGGACTTGACTAGACATTTTCCTAAAGAAGATATACAAATGGCAATATGCTTGTGAGAAGATGTCCAACATGACTAATAACTAAGAAAAAGCAAATTGAATGTATGAGATAACATCCTACCTACCTACCTGCCAATGCAGGAGACATAAGTGAAGTCGCTCAGTGGTGTCCAGCTCTTTGCAACCCCACAGACTGTAGACTACCACCCTCCTCCGTCCATGGGATTTTCCAGGCAAGAGTACTGGAGTGGGTTGCCATTTCCTTCTCCAGAGGATCTTCCCAACCCAGGGATCGAACCTGGGTCTCCCACATTGTAGGCAGACGCTTTACCATCTGAGCCACCAGGGAGATAATATCACTTTTTTAAATTAAAAAAGATAAATTTAAAAGCCCTATGACATTATTTTTTAAGAAACAGAGCCATCTGCATGCTACACATATTTCTTCATTGATATTACACATTACTCTGACAACTGTATAGTTAAACTGATGTGAGGAATATTAATTGAATCATTTTATAGTTACATTTTCTTATCAATACTATACAAATGTGGTACTGACTTTTTCATTGTTTTTCTTTTCTGTTTGCTTTTAAATGAATCCCTACATCTGAGAATTATAATATATTCACCCATTAAGATGACTAGAGCTTCCCTTGTGGCTCAGATGTTAAAGAATCCACCTGCAATGCCGAAGACCTGGGTTCGATCCCTGGGTTGGGAAGATCCCCTGCAGAAGGGAAAGGCTACCCATTCCAGTATTCTGGCCTGGAGAATTCCATGGACTTCAATCCACAGGGTCACAAAGAGTTGGGCATGACTGAGCAACTTTCACGTTCAAGATGACTACTATCAAAAAACAGAAAATAACAAGTCTTGGTGAGGATTTGTGGAAATTGCAACACTTGTGCCCTGTTGATAGGAATATAAAATGGTATAGCTGCTGTGGTAAATAATATGACAAAAAATTTTAAATGGAATTATATGATTTAGCAATTTTACTTCTGGGCATACACTCAAATGAATTGAGAAGTAATGTCTCAAGGAGATATTTTTACACCCATGTTCATGGCAGCATTATTCACTGTGACAAGCATGAAAGCAACCCAAGTGTCCACTGAGAAATGAATGGCTAATTACAATGTGGTACACACGTGGAATGGAATATTATGCAGCTTCCAAAAAGAAGTATACACAGCCTTGAGGATGTATATACAACCTGAATAAGTACCAGGTTGTACTTATGCAGAAGTATATACAACATGAATAAACCTTGAGGACTTCATGCTAAGTAAAATAAGCAAGTCACACACATAAAGCAAATACATTATGATTCCACTTACATCCACTCATATGAGGTACTTAGAACAGTCAAAATCATCAAGACAGAAAGCATAATGCTGGTTTCCAGGGCCTGGGGGGAGCACAGTATGAGGAATTACTATTTAAAAGCAAAGGTATAGTTTCAGTGTTACAAGATCAAAAGAGTTACAGGATGGATGGTGGTGATGGTGGCATGACAATGTAAATGTATTTAATACCACTGAACCATATACTTTAAAATGGTTAAAATGGTAAATTTTATGTTATGTGTCATTTACCACATTAAAAAAAGGGAAAGAAAACCTCCCCAATATATAATTGCTTGATACGAATCAACAAAATTAACTTTTTAGAAAGTTCAATTTTTATCAGCTTTGAAACTCAGTGAATATGGAGAACAGTATGAAAGTTCCTTAGAAAACGAAAAATAGAGTTACCATATGATCTAGCAGTCCCACTCCTGGGAATATATCTGGAGAAAACCATAAGTCGAAAAGTACACGCACCTCAGTGTTCATTGCAGGACTATTTACAATAGCCAAAACATGGATAAAGATCCATCAACAGATGGATGAAGAGGATGTGGTACATGAAAACAACTCATCCATAAAAAGAATGAAATAATGCCACTTGCAGCAACATGGATGGGCCTAGAGATGATTATACTATCTGAAGTAAGTCAGAGAAAGACAAACACCATTTGATATCTCATATGTGGAATCTAAAAAAATAAACTTATTGACAAAACAGAAAGACTCACAAATATAGAAAAGAAACTCATGGTTACCAAAGGGAAAGGGGCAGGGGGAGGGGAAAGGGGTGATGTGGAATTTAGGATTAAAAAATACATACTACTATATAAAAACCGATAGACAACAAGGACCTATTGTATCACACAGGGGACTATATTCAATATTTTGCAATTACTTATAATAGAAAACAATCTGAAAAAAATGTATACGTATAACTGAATCACTTTGCTGTACACCTAAAACATTGTAAATCAACTATACTTTAATATAAAAAAAGTTAAAAGACTTCAATGAGTAAAAGTGCCTGCATCAGACAAGATTGTTCTCTGCTCTTGTTAAAGAACAGTTTTGTAGTATTCTAAGTTTCTCATAATCTAACCCCCAAATGCAAATTTTTAATATTTTCAATTCTATATTTTTCTCTTTATAATTGTAATATCAGAACTTAGTTTTCCTTTTAAAAGCAATGATTGCTCTCCAAATTCACTGAATTACAATTCATTTTCCATCTGTTAAAAATGAAAGTTACGAGCAGGCTCATTTTTCACTGAAGTGATTATGATGAATTATTCATACAGCTAGAATGAACAGTAGGGTAGCATTTGTTAAAAAGAGTTTATGTCCTAGAATTATTGCTGCTATTTGAGTCATAGGTTTGAAAAAGAAAGGCTATAACCAAAAAAACACCACCAAAAACATTAACCTAATGGAAATTGTAGATTCATCCTTGTAGATATACTTACCATTTTGAGTTGCATTCATAGTCATTTCAATAGAAAATTATTTGGATATCTATCATCTCAAGAATGAGAAGACAAACAGGGAAAATGTTTTTACTTTTTGCACATACTTCCCAAGATTGATAATACAAGTTCCTATAAATATTCATTTCCCAAAAGCCTACACACACACACACACATAACGTCTTCTTCTCATAGCTATAGAAATGGTTCATTTATTGGTAGTCAACTAAGCTTGAATTTAAGGGACCATCAATGAAGTGTTTTTGAGCATCTTGACTTGCTAGTTTACTTGGGAGGCGCATTATTTTAAGTTCTCCCTTAGATATCACTTAGCTATTTACTAGTAAATGATTATTGCTTACTTGAGTTTCTCAGATCTAACTTTTGCAGTTCACCAGGAAGATACATTGCATAAGAGAGTGGTTTCTTGGGTTCAGTATGAGGAGCTGAATGGAGACCAACCACTGGGAAGTGGTCTAGGCCAGGATGCTTTGGTAGGAAGAGGGGTCAAGCTCTGTTCTGAACTCCCACCTCTGTGGCCAAAGCTGTTCTCGTAACATGTCAACCAATCAATGGTTCATTTAGTTTTTGTTTCGTGGTCTTTTATTAACCTGTACAACTGTCATTATTATAAACTCAAAATCAATTCTGTGAACTTAATCATGGTAAGGAACATCACTAGTTACTGAAATATCACCAATTCAGTGAGATATGGCAAATTTTAACTATCAAGTTTGTCCTCTCTTGACATTATGACAGATGTTTTCTTCTAAATTTTGACATACAATATTAATAATTGTTTTCAGGCATATTTGCTATTTTTCAGGCTGTCTTAGAGGGACAGGCCATGCCCAGCAGAGAACAGGAAATGCACAGCAGAGGAGACTTTGTCATGGGGAAACACACCTGCAGAGTACCTTGATAGAGCATCAGACTTTGATCTTGTATTGTCTCCTGATCCACTGAGTCCTTTCCAAAATGATCTGAATTTATGTGATCATCAATCTGTGGGAGGTAGGAGAGAAGATATTATGGTTATTCCTTGCTCCTAAGCAAGTCTAGTTGGTATGATCATGGAAACACATCAATTACCTTTAACACTTGGGGCTTTTAACAACTCTGGGAAATACTGGACTTCAGCATGAGGTCCCTAAAATCCTAGGGATTAGTAAAGCTGTTGTGATGGACACATAGCTATTCAGTGAAAGATTTGTTTTCTCAGCTGCCCAAGTGCTATTGGCAGACAGTAGGGTACCCAGCCATTCTGGTTTGCTTGGGATTTTTCAGTGCTGAAATCAGGATAGTCCTGGGAAATCTGGACACCTTATAAGACAGTCTTTAGCTGTCAGGACCTTCAGCAGTTCAGGTGCAGAGACCCATCCAGCATAATGATGTTCCTTCTCTGCATGGCTCACATTCCATGACTGACCTGTGAGGGAGTACACAGACCTGGTCATCTGGCCCCCAGTGAGGACATCTCTGAAGAACATTTTAGCTCTGGAGGTTCCCTGTGGGACCATCTGAGCCTGTATCACAGCTAGACCTCTCCCTCCTCTCAATCTTGCTTCCTCCCCTCCCTTCCACACTTTTGAATCTCAAGAGTGCTTCTTAATAAACATCCTGGATGTTAGACTCCATCTCTGAGTCTGCTTGTCAGGGAACCCAAACTGTATTGTGGTCCATCATCTAGGTTTCAAACAGAAGAGTGTATGAATTTATTAGCATTTATAATGAAGGACAAGGAAGCTTGGTGTGCTGCAGTCCATGGAGTCACAGAGTTGGACATGACTTAGTGATTGAATGACAGTTTTTTCATAAGTAACCTCAAATATTATTTTTGCCTGGAATGATGGGAATACTTTGACAGTGATTCTATTGAGTTGACCAGAAGCAATGATGAGTAATTAGGTATTTTCTCATTTATTTTCCATTTAAATGTTTAAATGTGGTTTTATGCATATATTTAAAAATCTGTACTCCAAAGGTTTGGTGAATATCTAACTTAAGAATTCCTTGAATTACTGGGTACTTTCGGTAAGACAAGGTGACATAATGTGGCTGGCTCGAACTAATTTCACTTTCTGATTTTTGTGGGGGGTGAGAATGGCTGAATAGTTTGCAGAAGCCATCTGTTAAAGCCTCTTGCTTTTTTTTAAGGGCATATTTTCCATTTTTAATAGTTAAAAATGTTTAATTATACCCTAGAAAATATTTGCTTAAATTCAAATGTAGTTTTAAAAGAGAATCAGAGGACTAAAATAATAATGAGATAGAGAAAGAAAACCAAAATAACTGATATGATTCCAACCACATCAATAATAATACTTACAATGTAATGAACAGCAGAGACTGGATGAAAAATAACAATATCCAGCTGTATGTTGTTTATAGGAAATATACTTTAGATTCAAAGGTATAAATTGATTGAAAATAAAAGGATAGAGAAAGACATATTCACACATCAACCACAAGACAGAAAGTGTGAGTACAGAAATGTCTTGCAAAAGAGCCTTTAAGACAACAAAATGTTACTAAGGCAAAAGAAGGACATGAGATCATAAACAGGTCAATTCATCGTGAAAATAAAATAATTATATTAACAACAGAACCCTAAATAAGACACATGGAACAAAATCTGACAGAATTAGAGGGAGAAATAGAAAATTCAACAATAATAGCTGGAAAATTCAATATCTTACTTTATGTAATGGATAAAGCAATTACTTAGAACGTCAGCAAGGGTATAGAAGATAGAACAATACTCTAAAGCCACAAGACCTGACAAGTACAGAACACAACCCCTAATACATCACAAAACATATTCTTCCCAGGAATTCATGGAACATTCTCCAGACTAGATCACATATTAGACATTAAGCAAACCTTTAGACACAGTAAAGGACTGAAATATTACAAAAGAATAGTATCTTGCTTTGACCCTTCTGACTGCTAAGGTTACCTCAGGTTTATAAAACAGGTAACTCTGGTAAATAATGTAGAGTAAACTCTTATCTATAACCTCTAACTCTAACCTTTCCGCTGCTGCTACTGCTGTTTATCCCCTCCCCTTGGGAGTAATTCCTAGTTCAAATTCCCAAGAGAGACCATGATTATGACATGGCCTGGATAAAAGATGAGCTGTATCAATATCTAGCTCGTGGATTGATGGCCCTTTCACTGGGGGTCCATCTTTATGTATTCAACTGGCCGTGGGATACCAAGCACGATCACCTGAGGCTGCCCAGTCATCATGGGCTATAAGTAGGGCAAGTACTGACATTTTCAGTAGAGGAATTTGATACATGGTTTGAATTACTTCTCTAATCCTAATTAAGTTCCACCTTGGAACATGGCCTGAATTTTTAAAAGCACATGTCCATTAGGCTACATACCCTGGCCAAATTGAAGATTTAAAAGACACCTTCAAATGAGAAATGTAGCATGTTTTGAAATAAATTAACCAAGCTTTAGTTCAGTGAAGAGTGATGCTGGTACCATCACTCCTCTCCCTAGTCTAGTACTGAAATAATATAGGAACAGTAGAAAAGACTTTCTTTAGTGTTTGGAGCCCTAGAAACTTAGAAAATCTTATTGAACTCATGATACTCACAACATAAAGTAGGCAAGCAGGTTTGTGCTTCCCCGATCACAAAAGGACCACCTTGCATTAATGAAGGAAGCTGAAATATTCTCTAATGCCCTAGCATTAGGGCCAAACCTGATGGTAACAGGTTATCTAAAATTTACATACCTGTTCCTTGAATTCTGTTTTAAAAGATCATAATATACTCTAGGCACAATGAAGAAAGAGCAAAAAAAAAAAAAAAAACCCAAAGAATTTATTGAAAATAATTATGCAAATATGTAACAATACATGGTAATGAAGTGTGTGTTAGTTGCTCAGTCATGTCTGACTCTTTGTGTGTAACTCCATGGACTACAGCCCACCAGGCTCCTCTATCCATGAGATCTCCCAGGCAAGAATATTGGAGTGGGTAGCCATTCTCTTCTCCAAGGGATCTTTCCAATCCAGGGATCGAACCTGGGTCTCCTGCATTGCAGGCAGATTCTTTACTGTTTAAAGCACCAGGGAAGCCAAATACAAGTTTTTTACTTTGAGGTAATAAAATCAGTTTCTAAGTAGCGAATGAGAGAAAGTGAGGAAATAAAAATTTCTATCTTGGGACTTCCCTAGTGGTCCAGTGACTAAGACTCTGAGCTTCCAATGCAGAGGCCCTGGTTTCGATCCCTGGTCTAGGGAACTAGATCCCACATGCTGCAGCTAAGAGTTCGCATACCTCAACTAAAGATCCTATATGCCAAACGAAGATCAAAGACCCCATGCGCTGCAGCTAAGATCCGGCACAGCCAACTAAATAAATCATAAGCTTTCTGTCTTGCATTCTTTCCAGTTTGGCATATATATTGGGTGTCTTTAGAATATTTTAGAAAAGCTCTCTATAACACTGGGCCTCTGCAACACTGTCATTAATGCTGTTTTTCAAATAATATTTCTCATTAGCTTTTAGTCTTGGAAAGTTGTGGATATTTCTCACTTGCCACAACAAATGTAGCGTAGGAAAGCTGACTATATTTTAAAAATTCCATTTTCTTTGCTATAACAAATAATCCTATGATAGGCAATCTTCTGATGAAGGAGAAAAATAACCTCCAAAATTGGAGAGTAACATTTTGGTGATCAATGTAGAGGTTAGATTTGTGGTATAAGGGACAGTATGGTCCTGGTAGTGCCTTTCAATTTGTACTATCCCTAAAACTAGGCTCCTCCTTTACCTACCACCTCTGTTTTCCTCTCCAGAGGTGATTTTTTCTTGCTTGTGGATTTATTGGTCCACAATGCAGCTCTAGTAACACTGCAGGTACCGTCCAAGAGTCAGACCTTGACTTTCTCCTTCTCTGGTCTGCTTCCTGTCTTTCAGTCGACACTGTCATTTCTCACCTTGGTTACTGCAAAGCCTCCCTGAATAATTTTGCTGCTACTGTCAGAGAGACCTAGTGTGGGAGAAAGGCCCTTCAGTGGTGTGGATGCCTCTCACTTCATCCTTCTCACCTGGCACTCCTCTGGGACATTTGCTCCAGCTGCACTAGACATCTTGTAGTTCCAGTGTGTCATTCAGGTTCCCCAGGAGACGTGGCGTGTCCTGCCTTGACCTGGTGTTTCACAATGCTGTCCACAGATCCTCTGTGTATGAGCCAGGGTCCTAGTAAATACAGATGGAAATTTGAGGCAAATTGAATCAAAGCACAATTTATTAGAGTGTTGGGCTTCCCTGATGGCTCAGTGGTAAAGAATCCTCCTGTCAATGCAGGCGATGCGGGTTTAATCCTGGAGTCAGGAAGATCCCTTATAGAAGGAAAGAGTGGGAAGAATTTCCCCACTCAAGTATTCTTGCCTGGGAAATCCCATGGACAGAGGAGCCTGGCAGACTGCAGTCCATGAAGTCACAAAGAGTCGGACACAACTTTATGTCTCAACCACAAGAACATTAGGGTGTGGACAGGTATAGAGAAGTTGTATGGATAAAGTAATATTCTGATGGGGCATTGATACTGGCCCTAGGCTGGAAGGAGTGAGAGGAGTGAATGTTTATCAGAATCCAGAGACAGAGAGGGCTACAGAGAGCCAGCAAAACTGCAGGTAATTCTGCCTGCGGGTGAGTCGGGGGACAAAGTCTCGGCTCCCCAGTCTCCTCCTTTCCATCCCCTCCTCTTACAGCCTTCAGGAATGCCCACCTTTGCCTGAACCCCACTTGAAGCCACAGGCAAAGAAGCTTCCATCTGCTCCATGGAGCACAGGGTGACCCAAGGTGGAATGTACCAGCTTGGGAGAGTAAATAGAAAATATTCAGAGAGCCCTGTATCGTGTGGGACTTACTGAGGAAGCAGCTTGCTGAGGCCCACTGTACCTACTACACCAGAATCCCTGGGCGGTTGGAGGAAGCTTCCCCAGGAAGCCACCTGGGGCAAAGACAATGAACCATCTACTAAAGAGC
Organism: Oryx dammah; assembly: GCF_014754425.2. Lineage (NCBI taxonomy): Eukaryota > Metazoa > Chordata > Mammalia > Artiodactyla > Bovidae > Oryx > Oryx dammah. The sequence goes on from NW_024070187.1 coordinate 91,148,497, forward strand.
TTTACCCCATTTTCTTAGTGTAGAAGCTGGAGGTGACTGTGCCCTCAGGTACTACTTTGTATCTAGATGATGCCAAAGGACACCTTTTTTGCTAATGGAATGTCCTTGAAAATGAGCCTGTGAATTTCACTGCTCTCTTTTTTCCTCTACCCATTTAGATGCAAAGAATTCACAGGCCCTATGGCACAGCAGAACAAGATGAAAGCGTTATCAGGAGAAAAGCAACCCACTGACAATGGAAACACAAGCAATGAATTTGCGGGGGTGGTAGGGTGGGAAGGGAGGGTTATTATTAAACATTTTAAACATTAACAAAATTAGAGAGAATAATGAATTACACTTACCCACCAAGCTAATTGAAAAATTAGCAAAATTTTCCATCTTAGCTTAACTATCCCTTTTGTCTTTTTCTTTGCCAAAGTAGTTCAAAGTAAGCACCAAGCATTGTGTCATTTCTCCTTTGCATAGTTTAGTTTGCAGCTGTTAACCACAATACAGGATGATACCTAATCAAATTATTAATAATTCTTTGACATCAGCTATAAAGTCTACATGTCACATTTGATTACTGTCTTTTGTATATAACTGGCCTTTTCCCAACTTTTCCCCATCATATTTTTTGCAGAAAATGAGTCAGTTCCTCAAAATGTTCCCCGTTTTGGATTCATCTGTTTCCTTATGTTGGTGTCACTTAATCCTTTATCCTTGGACTTCCTTGAAATAAGGCCTAAGACAGTATATATGGTAGAAATAAAGTGTAATTAAGTACATATTTAATCCTTTGGACCTCGATCTCAGATGAATCTGCTCCCTACTTTGTCAGTTCCAGAGTACTGTAAAACAAATACCTGTACCTGTGCACACCGAGGAGAGGAAATAATTTATCAAAAGAATAATCACTGAACAATATTCACTGGTGAGATTGAGTTACTGGTCAGTGATAGTAGAGATTTCTCCAACTGTTAATCAATCTCTTTATATTTTCCAGATGTAGTACTGATAGGATTTTAACTTCTAGCCCAAAGTCGTAAGATAAGCAATTAATTTTGGAACATCCCTTAAATGTATTTCCCTCTGAGATCTTAGACAAGGCCTAGCAAGGGAATCCAAAGTGCTGTTCACAGCATGAGAAATGTTAGGCTTGGTACGTCTCTGAGGAGTCTTTATCTCTAACTTCACACTGAGGTAGACTGCTATAAATATTCTCAATGCACATGTGTGAGCACTGTGAACCCTGCTCTGAGCATTTTGGGGTCCTAGTTTAATCCCTTGTGAAATGAGGATTGGCCCAGTTGATGAAGGTCCTTGAGTCCAACAGATATTATCTGATCATCTTTGGCTACTCTTGGCCAGTTATATTTCTTCAAGGAAGTGAAAGATGTATGACCAAACCGACCCTGCTAATGAGGTGAGAGGTTAAATGTGTCAGTCCCACATACTCACTGCCTGGTTGACTTCCAGAGCCGATGTCCATCATCCCTCTGGGCATGGGCAGCCAGGCCTGGAACTTGTTTCCAAGTAACTTGTAAGGAATGTATATGGTTAGTTTGTTCTGGGAGCCTCAGATCAAGGGTCTGAGGCTCCACACATTCTCCCTGGAGCACTGTGTCATAGACTACACTGAAGATCCCGTTCCAGGTAAGGGGTACAGCCCTTTTTACCTGGGTGATCATGTTCTGGTCAGAGGACCAACCATTCAGTAGCACATTTTCCTTTGACCAAGACTTTAAAGGCTTAAGCAACTTCATCTATGAATTTGATTTTTTATTTTCATATTCCTCAATGACAAGAGGGGGATTAATTAGCCAATTTGTTTCTTCTTCATTTATTATTTTCTCATTTGTTTCATCTCAGGCCCGTTCCATCTATCAGCTCAGGGCACGGTAGCATTAATACAATTTTAATAACAAAATTTGTAGATAATTTTATAGAAATTAAAAAAGAGAATCAAATAGTAAATTCCCATAATTCTACCATCACATATTGCTGCTATTACCACTTGCATCAGTTTGATAGGGCCACCATAAAAAATACCACAGGCTGAGTGGCATAAATAACAGAAGTTAATTTTCTCAGAGTCCTGGAGGTTCAAAGTCCAAGATCAAGGTGCTGGCAGGGTTGTTTCTTCTGAGGCCTCTCTCTTTGGTATGTAATTAGTTGTCTTACCCTATGTCTTCATGAGGTCTTCCTTCTGCATGTATCTGTATCAAAATTTCCTCTTCTTATAAAGACACCTGTCATATGGTTGAGCACCCACTCTAATGACCTCATTTAACCTTAAAGTGAAAGTGAAAGTCACTCAGTTGTGTCCGACTCTTTGCAACTCCATAGACTATACCGTCCATGGAATTCTCCAGGCCAGAATACTGGAGTGGGTAGCCATTCCCTTTTCCAGAGGATCTTCCCAACCCAGGGATGGAACCCATGTCTCCCACAGTGCAGGCAGATTTCCTACCAGCTGAGCAACCAGGGAAATACTTCTCCAAATACAATCATATTCTGCAGTACTACAGTTAGGACTTCAACATATAAATCTAGGGATGGGGGGACACAATTCAGTCTATGAAACTAAAGTGTATATTCCTATATACTTCAATCATATATAAACATTTTGATTTTATGAAATTGGATTGTGCACCAGATAACATAAGTGTGTGCATGCTAAGTCACTTCAGTTGTGTCTGACTCTTTGCGACATCATGGACTGTAACCCACCCCTCTATGGCATTCGTCAGGCAAGAATACTGAAGTGGGTTGCCATGCCCTCGTTCAGGCTATCTTCTTGGCCCAGGAAACGAACCCGTGTCTCTTATGTCTCCTGCATTAGTAGGCAGATTCTTTACCACTAGCACCACCTGGGAAGCCCAAATAACATACATTAATACACTACATAATTTTTTTATGTTAAATATTCATGAAATACATTGTGACTAAACGCCAGCTCAATCTAAAATAGACCTTCATGCTATTAAGTGTTTTATATGATAAACAAAATATGATATATGTCTTAGCTTAATCCTAAGGCTGGTGATGGTGCTGATTATAGGTAAATAAAAAGGGGAACGAATAGAAAATACATTGAAGGGGGAAAAGTCTGTGGTAACTTCAAACCTGGATAAAGTGGCACTGACTTGTTCCCATTGATTCAGCAAATCTACAGATTTATTACACACTTGGCACTCAGCCCAGGTGCGGAGGCTTCGAGTGAGAAAAGACACAAGGTCTCTGGACTGATGGAGTTTATATAAGATGATGTAGGCAAAGACAGTGACAAGCAAAGCGATAAGTAAAACTGAAGACTGGGGTTCATATCAGGGGAGGAAAACCAGAGCTACAAGAGAGACTAACAGAGAATCAGCTTAAGAAATCAAGGGATATCTTTCTGAAGAATTAGTCTTGAAGCCAAGACTCAGTTGAAAAGAGCCAGCCATGTGGGGAAACAAGCAGATTGGTTGTAGAGCTATTTTGTTTGCTTGCTAGTCAAATATGAAGAGTTTGACATGCTAACAACGCTGACAGAGGCCAGTGGGGCTGAAAATGGTGACCAAGTTCGTTTCCTTTCTTGAAAGAGGAACTTTGGCAAACAAGACCCTAAGGATGAACGGAAGAGTGGGTAGATATACTGCTTGTATTAAACACTTTGGATACATTTCACCAAAGAAGAGAATCAGATGGCTAATAAGCATATGAAAAGATGCCAACAACATTAGTCTACAGGGAAATGCCAATGAATACTACAAAGAGATAGCACTACACACCTATGAAAAAACAGCTATGATATCAGATGCTGGTGGCAATGTGGAAAGATTAGGTGACTCATACATTGCTGGTGGGGATGTAAAAGATACAACCACTCTGGAAAACAGTTTGGCAGTTTCTTTGAAAAACTAAATATGCAACTACCATATAACCCAGCAATTGCACTCCTGGGCATTTAATCCCCCCAAAAGGAAGGTTACGTTTACACACAAAAACCTGAATATGGTGTTTATTATATGTTTATATGTAATAGCATGAAACTGGAAACAACCCAGATGTTCTTCAACTGGTGAATGGTTAGTGACACATTCACACCATGGAATACTCAGTTCAGTTCAGTTGCTCAGTCATGTCTGACTCTTTGCTACCCCATGGACTATAGCACACCAGGCCTCCCTGTCCATCACTAACTCCCTGAGCTTACTCAAACTCATGTCCAATGTGTCAGTGATGCCATCCAACCACCTCATCCTCTGTCATCCCCTTCTCCTTCCACCTTAAATCATTCCCAGCATCAGGGTCTTTTCAAATGAGTCAGTTCTCCCCATCACGTGGCCAAAGTACTGGAGTTTCAGCTTCAGCATCAGCCCTTCCAATGAATATTCAGGACTGATTTCCCTTAGGATGGACTGGTTGGATCTCCTTGCAGTCCAAGGGTCTCTCAAGTCTTCTCCAACACCACAGTTCAAAGCATCAATTCTTTGGCGCTCAACTTTCTTTATAATCCAACTCTCACATTCATACATGACTACTGGAAAAACCATAGCTTTGACTAGATGGACCTTTGTTGTCAAAGTAATGTCTCTGCTTTTTAATATACTGTCTAGATTGGTCATAAGTTTTCTTCCAAGGAGTAAGCATCTTTTAATTTCATGTCTGCAGTCACCATCTGCAGTGATTTTGGAGCCCACAAAAATAAAGTCTGCCACTGTTTCCCCATCTACGTCCCATGAAGTGATGGGACCAGATGCCATGAACTTAGTTTTCTGAATGTTGAGTTTTAAGCCAATTATTTCACTCTTCTCTTTTACTAAGAGGCTGTTTAGTTTTTCTTTGCTTTCTGCCATAAGGGTGGTGCCACCTGCATATCTGAGTTATTGATATTTCCCCTAGCAATCTTGATTCCAGCTTGTGCTTCATCCCATCCAGCGTTTCTCATGATGTACTCTGCATATAAATTAAATAAGCAGGGTGACAATATATAGCCTTGACAAACTCCTTTCCCAATTTTCAACCAGTGTGTTGTTCCATGTCCAGTTCTAACTGTTGCTTCTTGACGTGCATACAGATTTCTCAGGAGGCAGGTCAGGTGGTCTGGTTTTCCCATCTCTTGAAGAATTTTCCACAATTTGTTGTGATCCACATAGTCAAAGGCTTTGGCATAGTCAATAAAGCAGAAGTAGATGTTTTTTGGATCTCTCTTGCTTTTTCGATGACCCAAAGGATGTTGGCAATTTGATCTCTGGTTCCTCTGCCTTTTCTAAATCCAGCTTGAACATCTGGAAGTTCATGGTTCACATACTGTTGAAGCCTGGCTTGGAGAATTTTGAGCTACTTTGCTAGCATGTGAGATGAGTGCAATTTTGCTGTAGTTTGAGCATTCTTTGGCATTGCCTTTCTTTGGGATTGGAAACAGTGTCAGACTTTATTTTGGGGGGCTCCAAATCACTGCAGATATTGACTGCAGCCATGAAATTAAATGACGCTTACTCCTTGGAAGGAAAGTTATGAACAACTTAGACAGCATATTAAAAAGCAGAGACATTACTTTGACAACAAAGGTCCATCTAGTCAAGGCTATGGTTTTCCCCGTGGTCATGTATGGATGTGAGAGCTGGACTATAAAGAAAGCTGAGAGCCGAAGAATTGATGCTTTTGAACTGTGGTGTTGGAGAAAACTCTTGACAGTCCTTTGGACTGCAAAGAGATCCAACCAGTCTATCCTAAAGGAAATCAGTCCTGAATATTCATTGGAAGGGCTGATGTTGAAGCTGGAACTCCAACACTTTGGCCACCTGATGGGAAGAACTGACTCATTTGAAAAGACCCTGATGCTGGGAATGATTGAGGTGGGAGGAGAAGGGGACGACAGGATGAGGTGGTTGGATGGCATCACTGACTCAACGGACATGAGTTTGAGTAAACTTCGGGAGTTGGTGTTGGGCAGGGAGGCCTGTCATGCTGCAGTCCATGGGGTCACAAAGAGTCGGATGTGACTGAGAGACTAAACTGAACCGAACTGGGACTGGAATGAAAATGGACTTTTTCCAGTCCTGTGGTTACTGCTGAGTTTTCCAAATTTGCTGACACATTGAGTGCAACACTTTCAAAGCATCATCTTTCAGGATTTGAAATAGCTCAACTGGAATTCCATCATCTCCACTAGCTTTGTTCATAGTGATGCTTCCTAAGGCCCACTTGACTTCGATTCCAGGATGGCTGACTCTAGGTGAATGATGACACCATCATGATTATCTGGGTCATGAAGATCTTTTTTGCATAGTTCTTCTGTGTATTCTTGCCACCTCTTCTTAATATCTTCTGCTTCTGTTAGGTTCATATCATTTTTGTTTTTTATTGTGCCCATCTTTGCATGGAATGTTCCCTTGGTATCTCTAATTTTGTTGAAGAGATCTCTAGACTTTCCCATTCTATTGTTTTCTTCTATTTCTTTGCTTTGATCACTGAGGAAGTCTTTCTTATCTCTCCTTGCTATTCTTTGGAACTGTGCATTCAAGCGAATATATCTTTCCTTTTCTCCTTTTGCCGGGAGCCAGCGTGAGGACTTCCACCCGTGACAAGGTCATGCGGCAGAGCTCTGATGGCAAGGCTAATCAGACCTCAGGTTTTCCCCCTGGAATTTCCTGAGCATCCACCCCCGCAAAAATAAGAATCTGCCTGCTTTTCCACTCTTCTGACATTCTCTGGAAAAAGTCAATTCAGGGCTTTCATCTTCTGCATTTGAAAGAGTGTTTCAATCCAAAAACCCCTCTGATGGCTTTCTAGCCTGCCTGCAGGCTTCGCATGTGATTGTTTGAGGCCTCCCAACTGTGGGGGACACAGGAAGCATAAAACATCCTAAGAATGTCGAGGCTTCCGAGGAGTCAAAATCATTAGAATAGGACCGATTAAAGGTTTCATTTGTTGAGCCAATACTTGCTGCCAAATTCTCATATCTTTTATTTTTAGGTATAGTTGGTATATAGAAAAACAGGTAGTAGACCTGATATTAGCAACACTAGATCTTTGAGTTAAGTACCTTCTTTGTTATAACCCACTGCACCTTTGTTCTATAGGAATGTAACTTTTTTGTGCTTTGAGGGTGATGCAGAGTAAAGAGGAAACACTTCTAGGAAAAAGGAGTTTTCTGGACAATTATCCAGGAAGAGAGCCATAAAAATGTTAACAAGCCTCTTGGCCAGAAGATAATGTAAGCCACCTGAGACCTTTTGTATACGGGAGGGTATGCAAAAGAAAGCCTTGTCTCAATGAGGGTCAGGACTGCTGCCCCTGCATAACTCTTTTTCTTTATGTACAACTTGGGGTATATAAGCTGATTTTGAAAAATAGTTTTTGGAGTCTTGCACCGATGCTGGGCTTCCCCATGTCGTTCTTTTCTTTTTCCGGCTGAATTCCCATCTGGAGCAGTGAGGCTCACCATGTCTACTTATTTGTCCCGGCTTCTAAGATCCCTAAGAGAGAGAGCCCAAGGCGGGGCACTCTCCGATATTCAAACAGATGCCAGTGGCCCTACGTAGAGGGTGCAAACCTCTTGTCTCGAGATTTTCTTCCTAATCTATTTTTTCCTAATCTATTTTCTTCCTAATCTAATCTTACCTCTAAACAAATAAGTTTTCTGCCAACACAGTCCACCCTTCAAATTCCCTGGATCCACCGGGGCTGGACCCCGGCATCCTTTGCCTTTCACTTCTCTTCTTTTCATAGCTATTTGTAAGGCCTCCTCAGATAACCATTTTGCCTTTTTCCATTTCTTTTTCTTGGGGATGGTCTTGATCACTGCCTCCTGTACAATGTCATGAACCTCTATCTATAGCTCTTCGGGAACTCTATCAGATCTAATCCCTCAAATGTATTTGTCACTTCCATTGCATAGTCGTAAGGGATTTGATTTAGGTCATACCTGAACGGTCTAGTGGTTTTCCATACTTCCTTCGTAAGTCTGAATTTGGAATACTACTGTGGAATAATGCTTAGTGATAAAAAGAACAAATTGTTGATTTACAACAACCTGGGTGAATCACCAGAGAATTATGCCAAGTGGAAAACACTGATCTCAAAATGCTTACTTACTGTATGATTTCACTTAAGTAAGATTCTTTATGTGACAAATAATAGAAATGCAGGACAAACTAATGGTTACCAGGGGCTAAGAAGGGGGTGGGGTAAGAAGTAGTATGTGTGGTTATTTCAGGGCAACATAAGGGACCCCTGCAGTGATGGAAATGTTCTGTATCTTGACTGCATCAGTGTTAATATCCTAATAATGATATTGCACTGTAGTTTTATAAGATATTATCACTGAGAGAAACTGGACAGCATGAGATTTCTACTATTCTTTTAGCTACATGTGAATTTAGCATTATCTCAAAATACAGTTTAATTTAAAATATGTACCTCCGAGAATGGTGGGGAGTTTGAGTTGGGACTTATTTCAGCTTTGTCATAAATGGCAGAAGTCCAAGTAGTGTGGACCTTAGGTGTGTCAGTTAACCTCTCATTTCCAATTTCCATGCCTATAGAATAATGGGGTTGGGCCATAAATAGGTCCTAAATCTCTTTTTGCTTTTATAATCTCATACCTAGAGTAAGCTTTATACATTTGTGGACTCTTGTTTTCAGGACTTTCAAGATTTTCATGGAAAGTCTTCTGAAAATCTTCATGGAAACACCAGTTTCTTTCTAGTATTATTCCAGAAGAAGTAGATCTCGCCTTCTTACCCTCAAAGACTGCTTTACATACTGTGGCAAGATTACTGCAGTTGTAAAAGGGGAAGCACTGACCAATTCCTCTCCTGTCCCAAGAGATTTCTCCACCCTTGTTGTCCTCACAGTATCCTCTTCTAGAGGGAGTGAGCCAGGAGCAGGGAGGAAAGAAGTACTTTCAAAAGACACACAAATTTTGGTCAAGAACAGGAAGAACTGTGGGTTATTTTAGGGACTCTGTTCTAAATTCAATTATTTATTTATTTTTAAGCCCTGGGTGCACCTTGAATAACAGTTTTATAATATACTATTTCTTTTACATTTTCATAAATTCTATAATATACTTCTTTCCCTGTTAAGCATGCCTTTCTAATTAAGCTATATTCGTGTATACAGACTTAGTCCTCAGATCTCACTCTTGTGACCTGTTATTTTCCAAACAGGATTGCAAAATCTTTCCCACCCCTCATGCTTTTCTTACAGTCTGACCTTGATATTTCTTCCATAAAATGTTGGCATCTATATTCTGTCTTGTTGAATCTGGGCAGAACTTTGTGTCTGCCTTGACCAACAGATGGAAGTGGCAGTGTGCAATTCCCAAAGATAGAATATAAAAATACCATGCACTGTTTTTTCTTTTTAATACCAAAAGCATTTTTAATTGGGGTATAGTCAATTAACAAAGTTGTGATAGTTTCAGCTGAACAGTGAAGGGACTCTGCCATACATATACATATATCCATTCTCCCAAAATATGTTTCTATTTTTTTAGGATCCTCATTATTGGAACCCAGATGCTATACTGTGAAGAAGCCCAAACTCACCCAGGTGGAGAGGTCAATGGTAAAGCAATATGGAGGTATTTTGGCCATACGTTCAGCTGAAGTCCCAGCCAATAACTAATATCAGCTGCTAGACACATGAGTGGACATATCTTTAGATAATAAGCTCCCAGCTGTGAAGCCACATTAACCACTGAGTCCCAAATAAGACTGTAAACATAGTGGAGCAGAGACAAGCCATCCCTGCTGTGCCTCTGTCTGAATTCCTGATTCACAAAATTAGTGAGCCTAATAAAATAGTAATTTTATACCACTAAATTTGGGGTTGTTTGTTAAGCAGCAATAAATAACTCTAGAGCTTGTTAGAATACCCTGGCTTCACTCTCTTCCCTGAATCTTCTGCCCCTACCCACCCCTGCAATGGTCAAACTCTACTGGAAACAAGGCAAGGGATCCCATTGAAGCGGCCTGTGTTCATCAGCTTCCCGAGGCAGTAAGCAAGGTGGAATGTGCATCTGGGGAGATTGGCAGATAACCAGCACAGTTGGGAGTCTCATTTATACACTGCCTTCTTTCAGTAATGATAGAAAGTAAACAGGATGAGAGTTGGGATGCCTAAATTTGAGCCAGGATAGGATAAATAGTAAACAGTAGTACTTTCACCATCCGTTAGTTGAATCTATAAAATGAGAGGTTTGAAGCAAGTAACTTCAGAGTTATCTTTCAGCTCTGGCATTTATCATGAAAAAACACCACAGCTTAATCATTAAGGGCATACACTCCATACTGCCCAAAGCCATCCTACAGAATCAGTACAATCTCTTTCAAAACTCCAATGACATTTTCATAGAAAACAACAATCCTAAAAGTCATATGGAACCACGAAAGACCACAGCAGCCAAAGCCATCCTGAGAAAGAATAGAAAGTTGGAGAAATCACACTACCTGGTTTCAAACTATACTACAAATCTTTGGTAATCAAAGTAATATGGCACTGGCATAAAAATAGACACATAGACAAATGGAAGAGGACTAAGGGACCAGAAATAAACCCTTACATATATTGTCAACTAATATTTGACAAGGAGCCAAGAATATTCAAGGGAAGGGATAGTCTCTTCAATAAGTGGTGTTGGGATAACCACATGCAGAAGAATGAAACCTGACCCCTGTCTTATGCCACTCATGAAAGCTAGCTTGAAATGATTAGAGAGAAAATTTAAAAAATACCTAGAGATAAATGAAAATGAAAACACTATGATCCAAAATGTATGGGAAACAGCAAAAGCAGTTCTAAGAGATAAGTTTATATCAATACAAGCTCACCTCAGGAAACAAGAAAAATTTCAAATAAAAATCTAGCCTTACACCTAAAGCAACTAGAGATAGAACAAACAAAACCCAAAGTCAATAGAAAATTATCATAAAGATCAGAGCAGAAATAAATGATATACAAATGAAGAAAACAATAGAAAAGATCATTGAAACTAAAAGCTGGTTCTCTGAAAACATAAACAAAATTGAGAACCTTGAACTTTTAGCCAGACACATCAAGAAAAAAAGGGAGGGCCCACATCAATAAAATTAGAAATAAAAAAGGTGAAGTTACAACTGATATTATATAAATACAAAGGACCACAAGAGACTATTACAAGCACCTACACGCCAATAAAATGGACAACCTGGAAGAAGTGAGCAAATCTTAAAAAAAACACAATCTCCTCAGACTCAACCAGGAAGAAATGAAGTATGAACAGATCAATCATAAATAATCAAATTCAAATTGTGATTTAAAAATTTCCAACAAACAAAAGTCCAGGGCCAGATGGCTTCAAAGACAAATTCTATTAAACATTTAGAGAAGAGTTAACGCCTATCCTTCTGAAAGTCTTCCAAAAAATTGCAGAGGAAGGAACACTTCCAAACTCATTCTATGAGGCCACCACATCCTAAAATCAAAACTAGACAAAGAAACCATAAGAAAAGAAAATTCTAGGCCAATATCACTGATGAATATAGATGCAAAAATCCTCAACAAAGTACTAGCAAATCAAATCCAACAACATATTAAAAGGATCATACACCATGATTAAGTGGGATTTATCCAAAGGATGCGAAGATTCTTCAATATATACAAATCAATCAGTGCGATACACCACATTAACAAATTGAAGAACAAAAAAACAAATGATCATCTCAATAGATACAGAGAAAGTTTTTGACAAAATTCAACACCATTTATTATATTTAAAAAAAAGTCTCCAGAAAGTGTTCATATAGAGACCACATACCTCAACCTAATAAAGCCCTTATATGACAAACTCAGAGCTGACATTATACTCAACCATGAAAAGCTGAAAGCATTTCCTATAAGATCAGGAACAAGACAAGGATGTCCACCTTCACCACTTGTATTTAACATAGTTTTAGCAATAGCAGTCAGAGAAAAAAAAAGGAATAAAAGGAATTCAAATTGTAAAGGAAGAAGTAAAACTGTTACTGTTTACAGATAACATACTCTATGTAGAAAATCCTAGAGATGCTACCAGAAAACTACTAGAGCTCATCAATGAACTTAGTAAAGTTTCAGGATACAAAATTAACACACAGATATCTGCTGCATTTCTATATATTAACAAAAGATCATAAAGAGAAATTAAGGAAATATCCCACTTATTATTACATCAAAAATCCTGAGGGTTAAAAAAGCAAAGCTGGAGGCATAGCTCTCCCAGCCTTGTTCAAAGCTACAGTAATCAAAACAGTGAGGTATTGGTACAAAAACAGGCATATGGATAAATGGAACAGAATAGAGAGCTCAAAATAAACCTACACATCTACAGTCAATTAATCGTTGACAAAGGAGGCAAGAATATAAAGCAGGAAAAATACAGTCTCTTCAGCAAGTGGTACTGAAAAAGGTGGACAGTTTAATGTAAATAATGAAATTAGAACACAGCCTGACATCATATACAAAAATAAACTCAAAATTGCTTAAAGATTTAAACAGAGGACATGACACCAGAAAACTCCTAGAAAAGAGCATAAGTAATACATTCTCTGACATAAATTGTACCAGTGTTTTCTTAGGTCAGTCTCCCAAGACAATAGAAATAAAAGAAAAAATAAAGAAGTGGGACCTAATCAAACTCACAAGCTTTTGCATAGCAAAGGAAACCGTTGAAAAAAAAAAAAGAAACTGAAAAGATAACCTACAGAATAGGAGAAAATATTTGCAAATTTTGCAATAAACAAGGGCTTAATCTCCAAAATATATAAACAGATCATACAGCTCAACAACAACAAAACCCCAGTTGAAAAATGGGCAGAAGACCTTAATAGACATTTTCCCAAAGACTACAGATGGCAAGTAGGTACCTAAAAAGATTGTCATCATCACTAATCATTAGAGAAATGCAAATCAAGACTACAGTGAGGTACCATCTCACACCAGCCAGAATGGCCATTATTAAAAAGTTTACAAATAACAAATGCAGGAGGGGGTATGAAGAAAAGAGAACCCTAATACACTGCTGGTGGAAATGTAAGTTGGTTTAGCCACTATGGAAAACAGTAAAACTAAAAGTAGAATCACTATATGATCCAGCAATCACACTCCTGGGCATATACTTGGACAAAACTACAATTCAAAAAGATACACGCACCCCTATGTTCATAGCAGCACTGTTCATAATAGCCAAAACATGGAAACAACCTAAATGTCCATTGACAGATGACTGGATAAAGAAGCGGTACGTACATACAATGGAATACTACTCAACCATAAGAATGAATGAAATAATGCTATTTACAACAACATGGATGGATCTAGAGATTATCATACTAAGTGAAGTCAGCCAAAGAAAGAAAAACACCACATTGTATCGCTTATATGTGGAATCTAAAAAAAAAATCACATGAACTCATACAAAAGAGAAATAGATCCACAGACACAGAAGACAAACTTATGGTTATCAAAGCAGAAAGAGAGCAGAGATAAATTAGCAGTTTGTGATTGCCATATACACATTACTATATAGAAAGTAGATAAGCAACAAGGACCTGCTGTATAACAACAACAACAACAAAAACACAGAACCACTTTGCTGTATACTTGAAACTAATACAACATTGTAAATAACTATACTTCAATAAAATTTTTAAATTAAAAAAATAATAAATTAACTTGAAATGAGTTAAAAGCTTAAAACATAAGACCTGAAATCATAAAAACCCCAGGAGAAAACATGGGGAACAGCTCCTTTACATTGGTCTTAGTAACAATTTTTTTATATAAGCTCACAAGCAACAAAAATTAATAAGTATAACTATATCAGAAGAAACAACCAACAAAATGAAAAGGCAAACTATAGAATGGGAGAAAAATATTTGTAAATCATATATCTGATAAAGAGTTAATGACCAACACATATAAAAACTCATACAGCTCAATGGCCAAAACCCAAATAATCTGATTTTAAAATGGGCAAAGAACCTGAATAGATTCTTGTTTTTTTCAAACAAGATGCACAAATGGCCAACAGGTACATGAGAAAGTGCTCAACTAATCGTCAAGGAAATGTAAATCAAAACCATAGTGAGATAGCATGTCACACCTGTTAGATGGCTGTCATCAAAAATCAATAGATAAGTGTTGGAGAGGATGTAGAGAAAAGGGAGAGCTTGTGCACTGTTGATGAGAATGTAGACTGGTACAGCCACTATGGAGAATAGTATCTGTCTTGCTGATCCTGTTCACGATGCCAACTGTCTTGGTGTTCACACTGTTCGCTGAACCCAGGATAGGCAAGGCTCAAGCTAAGAGGCTGGAAGAAGACTCGAGGAGCCATAGGAAATGCAGACACGTTGATTCTCTCCTGGCTGACACAGCAGCCATAATACAGCCTCTTTCCTGGCTGACACAGCAGCTATAGCATAACCATAAGGTAGCCATAACGTGGCCATAACATAATTTCATATAATATAACCATGATGTTGCTCCAGTGTAGCTCTGATGCAGCAGCAGCCAGGGCTTTCATGGTGATGCTGATACAGGTGTACCGCACAGAGTAGCCTGTGAGCAAGCGAGTACCTCATGACACTCCTGTACTGTGCTATAAGAAATCTCATCTGTTACATAACCATGAGGGTGTGACAACCCACTCCAGTATTCTTGCCTGGAGAATCCTAAGGACAGAGGAGTCTGGTACATGGGGTTGCAAAGAGTTGAACATGAAGTGACTTAGTCTGTGTGCTGTCAGTATTAATGGTGATGTTCAGTATTTGCCAAGCCAGACACCGTGCAGGTTTGAAGCTCAATATTGCTTAAATGAGGATTGACGAACACAAATGACCATCTTTCCTGGTTCATTTTATCTCCTCTTGGAGACAGAAAGCCAACTAAGATGTATTTTGTTTGGCAGCTGTTTCTCTCCATCTTCTGCAAAAACTGGGATGTTCTTTCTTTTTCTTCATGTTTTCTTCTCTATTTAGATCTTGAACACAAGGGTTCCATGAAATTGAATAACACTGAACACACAGTTCATTCACTAGAGAGGGAAGCAGACAGTAGCATGAGAGTTACCCATGCAGGCTTTTCCTGGAAGGAACAAGGGAAGACTTTCTCTAGATCACAGCACTATTCCACCCTCCCCTGGTCAGCAACACAGTCATTCCTTCCATTCTTGGGCAATACATTCTTGGACTTGGTTCATGGTTGACTTGGGCTGTCCTGGAAGCTTTCATAAAAAGAGTTCTATCCCTGCTCAGTCTTATTAAACATTTTCTTACAGAGGTTAAACCATCTACCTCCAATGCGGGAGACCCAGGTTCGATCCTTGGGTCGGAAGATCCCCTGGAGAAGGAAAAGGCAACCCACTCCAGTATTCTTGCCTGGAGAATCCCATGGACTGAGGAGCCTGGTGGGCTGCAGTCCATGGGGTCACAAAGAGTCGGACACGACTGAGTGACTTTACTTTACTTTATGACTCAGTGAAGAATGACTCATGACTTTGTTTACCTTGAAGATGTAACAGTTGAATTGCTGAGAGATTCATTTGGTATCTTGTGCACTTTTTTTTGTTTTTCTTTCCTTTTTTTGGGTAGCTATGGATGGTTCTTGGAAAAAATAAATCAGGAAATATTTACTTTTCTCTGCATCAAGCCTCAACCTTCTCCCCTGAACTGCAGAATCCAAAATGTGTAAGGATAGCTAATTTGAAGAGAAAGATAAAGGCTATGTGCTTTAGTGAAAGTAAGTGTTAGTCTCTTGGTCGTGTCTGACTCTTTGCAACCCCATGGACTGCAGCCCATCAGGCTCCTCTGTCCTTGGGATTCTCCAAGCAAGAATACTGAAATGGGTGCCATTCCCTTCTTCAGGGCTGTGCTTTATAAGTAGGAGAAAAATACTCTGGTTCACTCTGATGAAGTTCACTAAAGATGATGGAATCCCTGGTAGAGATGGTTGCCTGGATACCCAAGGAAAGCACTAATCATCTCAGCCTTACAGTCTCCTGTGGAGGGACCAGGTCTCAGTTCAGCAATGGGGGAGGGAACAACAAACTTTCACCAAAGCTGGCAGCTTTCCATTGAGCTGTGGGGGCCTGGGCAAAGACCAATGGCAATGACATCCAAAAGTACAAAGAACCAACAGTCTCCACCATTTTTCCTGACCATTGGGGCAGGAGGGTCATTAAAACAGAGAGTACTGGTACTCTTAATTAATCTTGATGAGAAAAGAAACTAACTTGCTATTACTTTTTTGGAAAGTAGGTACATATTTCTTGCATTCAGTGTTATAGAGAAATTGCTATCTCCCTTAGTTTTGTGTCATTTATGTGGCCAATCCTAATGTAGCTATAAAACAAAACACAAAGTACTCAATAGAATGAGTAAGAGTACAGCAAAATCCAACTATTTGCTGTTTACAAGAAATCTACCATAAATAATTCTGGCAATTTTGGTAAAAGGATTAAAAATTTATACCTTGCAAGATTTAAGAAAACTAAAAAAAAAAAAAAAAAAACCTAAAAAAAAAAAAAGGAAAGAAAACTAGAGTGATACTTCAGGATAAGAAATATTATTAGAGTTTAAAAGAAAAATCTCAAAATGATAACTGAGTCATTTCACTATAAATGTGAAATAATAATCATAAATGTGCATGTAAATAGTTACAGTTTCAAAAATACACAAAGCAAAAACTGACAGAAGTGAAATAGAAATAGGTAAACTTATAATAACACTTGGAAAATTTCAGCTCTCTTCTCTCAGTAATTGGTAGAATATAAAGAAAATTCCATTAGAATACAGAAGAATTAAGCAGTAATATCAACCAATTTGATCTAGATATTTATAGAACATTGATAGAACATTCCACCCCAAACAACAGAATACATATTATTTTCAGATGCACATGGATCAGTCACCAAAACAGACCGTATACTGGACCATATAGAGTCTGAAGACATTTAAAGCATTGAAATGATATGGAATGTGTTCTCTGACCACAACAGAAAAATTAGAAATCAATAACAGAAGGATATTGAAAATGTACAAATATTTGTAAATCAAACAACACACTTCTAAATAACACATGTATGATACAATATGTCACAAGGACTATTAGGACATATTTTACCTGAATAATAATGAAAATGCAACACAACATAATTTGTAGGCTATAGATAAAGCACTGATTAGAGGGAAATTTAGAGCTTTAAGGGCTTATATTAGAAAAGAATAGAAGTCTAAAATCAAAACACAAGATTTCCATGAAGAAGCTAGGAAAAAAGACTGAATCAAAATTAAGTAGAATGTAGGAAATAATAAGAATATGAGTGAAATCATGAAATAGAAAACAGACCAGGGGAAAAAAATCAGTGAAACCAAAATCCACTTTTTAAAAAAATTATTAAACTTCTAATCAGACTAGCCAAGAAAAATGAAGATACAAATGATCAAGATTAGGAATGAAAGAAGAAACTTCATTGTAAGACCTTAAAAGGATAAAAGGGAACTATTCTGAACAAATTTATACAATTGAACAACTGAAGATGAAATGGATAAATACTCTGAAAGACACAGCCATAAAACATAAAAGGAAGCAAACATTTTTAATAGTCCTATATTTATTAAAGAAATTGAATGTGTCAAAGTAATTCAATGACAAAAAGATTGTTTTTTCAATAAGTAGTGCTTGAACAATTAGATTATCTTATAAAAAACATGAACTTCAACTCTTAGTTCATGCCAAGTGTAAAAGGTAATTGAATTGAATATAAGTTGGAATGTAAAAGCAAAAATTAAAAAAATTTTACAACAAAACATAGAAAAACATCTTCACAAACTGGGTAGACAAATATTTCTTAGATATAACATAAAAGAACAAAATATGAAAGATTAGTGGACTCTATAAATATTAAACACTTCTGTAATTGAAATATAACCACTAAGAAAATGATGAAAGAAGCACATGGACTTGTAGAAAATATATTCTTTACATATATCTGATAAAGGACTTGTGTCAGAATATATAAAGAATATTTACAGCTGGATAATCAGAAGACAATGAACCAGTTTTTAAATCAAACTAATAACTTAATACTTAAAAAAGATATAAGAATGGCCAATATATATATGAAAAGGTGCACAACAGTTCTAGGCATCAGGGAAGTACATGTTAACCCATGACATACTATTATAAATCCATAGGAAGGCTAAAAACAAAAACAAAAACTGAGAATATCCAATGATGAGAATTTAGAGCAACTGAAACTCTTATATATTTCTGATTCAAATATAAAGTGGTGCAACCACTTTGGAAAACCACTTGAAAGTTCTTTATAAAATTAAACTTAAATTTCCCATGTGACCCATCATTCTACTTCTAAGTAAATACCAACAAGAAATGAAAACACTTGTCCACACAAAGACAACTGTACATAAATATTCATAGCAGCTTTGTTCACAGTAGCCTAAAACCAGGGACAACCCAAAGGTCAATTAACAAATGGATGGGTAAACAAATGGTACATCCACACAATAGAAGATTGCTTGATAATAAAAATCAATGTGTATGTTGATGCACACTCTGTGGATTTAAAAAACAAGCTGAATGAAAGAAGCCAGACACCAACGAATATGTACTTCATGATTCCTTTTATGTGACCTTTTAGAAGAAAACTATAGTGACAGAAAAGAGAGCAACAATTATTTGTGTCTCGGTGGATATGGATAATAAAGAGGCATGAGGGAACTTTTGGGAGTGATAGAAATATACCATTCCTTGATTGGAATAGCTTCACTGGGTGGCAGATACACAGATGAATATATATCATACTATACCCAGGTTCGATCCCTGGGTTGGGAAGATCCCCTGGAGAAGGAAATGGCAACCCACTTCAGTACTCTTGCCTAGAAAATTCCATGGATGGAGGAGCCTGGCTGGCTATAGTCCATGGGGTCGCAAAGAGTCAGACACGACTGAGCGACTTCACTTTCACTTTCATACATTAAAATAGATATTAAAGCTGATTTTTAAAATCACTGCAAAAATATGCTTACAAATTCCTAAATTATAAAGTTGAAGGAATCTTTCATATTGTAAAGACATAAAATATGAGAAAATTTAAAGATGAATCTAGAAGATTCTTACCATCCTAGTAAATGGGAAATGGAGGTTCCCTACCATGGCAAAGTAGGGACACTTGAACTCACCTCCTTCTGTGGGCACACCAAAACTACAACTACTTACACAACAACTATCTGTGAGAACGATCTGAAGACTAGCAGATAAGATTTTCCATAACTAATGATATAAAGAAGGATACACCACAAAATGGGTAGGAGAGGCAGAGATGTGATGCAATCAAGACACACACCCCAGGGTTGGTGTCCCAGAAAGAGGAGGAATATTACAACTCCAACACAACAAATGTTGACGAGGGTGTTGGTGGAAATGCAAATTGGTGCACTCACTATGGAAAACAATATAAGTTTTCTCAGAACATTAAAAATAGAACTACCATATGATCCAGCAATTTCACTTTCAGGTACCATTATGAAATAAGTTAGAGACAGAGAGAGAGAGAAATACCATTCAATCTCACTTATATATGGAATCTAAAACCAAACACAAAAACCAAAAACAGACTCATAGACACAGAGAATAAATGGATGTTTGCCAGACAGAAGGAGGGTCCAGGGTTGGAAGAAATAGGTGAAGGGGATTAAGACATATAAGCTTCTGGTTAAAAAATAAGTAAGCCATAAGGATGTAATACAGTTTAAGGAATATAGTCAATAATATTACAATACCTTTGTATGAGCAAAGAGGGTTATTAGATTTATTGTGTTGATTTTCTTAATGAAAGCAAATGTCAAATCACTATGTAGTATGCCTGAAACTAACATAATATTGTATGTCAACTACATTTCAAATTTTTAAGAAAAGGTAAATGGAAGAAAGAAATTTTAAAAACATGATTTTCCTGCATATTAGGAAGACACAAATCTTTAGTCCGAAATGTTGATTTATCCATTGAGTCCATTTATTACTTGGCTCCCGTATAGCTCCATTTTTAATGGAGAAATGATGATGCTTCAGATATCTGGGCATCATATTAACTCAGAGCCTGTCCAGTGGTCCTCTTTCATAAGGTACATTTGTTTATGTAATGACCTAGAAAGATTAGGGGAATCATCACTGTGTGTTGGCACGGTGTTGCAAAATTGTTAGTATCTGACCTCTTTAGCATTTGGGTTCCAGGCCTAAAAAATGGTTCAGACCTGGAAACTGGGTGATGGATCATGACTACACTGGAGAAACCGCCGTCAACCTTGCAACAAGTCAACCTTGACTTCTACTGATTATACAGTTTGAGTACCTGTAGTCAGACACGACTGAAGCCACTTAGCAGCAGCAGCAGGACTTGTAAGTTGCTCCCCTTTCCCCCCAGGGATACAGTTTTCCTTTTTGGCCATGCCCCATGGCTTGTGGGATATTAGTTCCCTGATTAGGGATAGAACCATGCCCCTCCACAGTTGGAGGGCGGAGTAGGCTTTAGATGGTGAAGTGCCACCACCGGTCCTCTACAGTGAGCACGTGGGAGTTGGAGATGTCCTGTTATTGGTGAGCAAAATAATTCTGTAATGGCATTTCCAGCATTA
This sequence comes from Oryx dammah, assembly GCF_014754425.2. NCBI lineage: Eukaryota > Metazoa > Chordata > Mammalia > Artiodactyla > Bovidae > Oryx > Oryx dammah. The sequence goes on from NW_024070187.1 coordinate 91,169,148, forward strand.
CATACTGTACCCACTCTGGCATATGTTGCTCTCTCAGCCTTTTATTTTCTTTGTCTACCAGCTGCCATAACAACTCTGGTATTTCTTTTCCCACTCAGTGTGAGCTTTTTTTTTTTTTTTTCATGCTTTTCAGAGCTACCCTAGGATAGTGTTTGCACCATCTCATGCTATTCCTTGCCAGAATTTTAAATCACATATCCTAGAAGAGTCTCTCCAATTGATAAAGTCTGGGTTCAAGCAATATTCCAGCATCCACTGAAACCAACCGCATCTATAATCTTCCAGTTTCATGTTTATAGGACTTCCCTGGTGGCTCAGATGGTAAAGCGTCTGCCTACAATGCAGGAGACCTGGGTTCAATCCCTGGGTCAGGAAGATCTCCTGGAGAAGGAAATGGCAACCCACTCCGGTATTCTTGCCTGGAAAACCCCATGGATGGAGGAACCTGGTAGGCTACAGTCCATGGGGTCACAGAGTCAGACACGACTGAGTGACCTCACTTCCTTTCACTTTTCATGTTTATACAAGATGACTACATCCTGCAGACCCTTTGAGATATAGCCCCTTTCCTCCCTTCTCGTGCCCAGCATGCCTCTGGCTGTGTTGGCTGCAGCCTATAGTCGTAGACCTAGTGGCCAAGTGGGTCAGCAGGGCCAGATCCTGAGGTGCTGTCTTGTAAGGAAAAAGCTTCTGCATTATTTTTGAACAAGAAAAGGTGCTAACCCTGACTAGGGATGAGCATACTACTTCTGTAGGGCTCCTGGGAATCTGGAGTTGAGATTGGGAGGGGGGAGTGTATCAGTTCAATGTATTTGCCCATCCCACACGTCAGGGTCTTATTTTCACTCAAGCAGGGCCCTGACCAGGGCATAGCAGGTCTGCCTTGGTTGAGAGTTTAACCTCTATTGAAATTTGGCTACTCTGATGAACTAACCAGTTCCAGGGTCTTGTCTTCAACTTTCTCAGCTCTTCTGTTGAAGGACATTAGAGCTTCTCTATATGAGAAACTCTGCCTTTCACCCCGAGTTTATCTTTTTTCCAAAGCCTCAACAGAGTTAGAAAAGTTACCCACTTCTATTGTCTTTAAAATCAGTATTTCCCTCATATTTCTCCAACGGTGGAAACTGGTACCAGCTAATGTATTTCCTTCTGTCAGTATATCAACCAAATTCATTAGCTGTGATCATCTTGATACCTACACTCCCACCTCGTGCCAAGAGCTACATACCCTCCAGTTATCACCAGCAGTGCCACCTGTCATAGATTGATTCTCCAGCAAGCAGATTCTAAGATGGAGATGATCATACAGGAGGTTTATAAGGGAGAGCCCTTTGGTGCATCACTTGTGGAAGGGAAGGAAACAGAATTGGGAAGAAGGAGGAATTGAGATGTGATGCCATCTAAATGAAGCTTCAGTCAACCCTGTGGAAATTTACGAAGATAGACTCATGCTTCAGGGTTCTTCACAGTTGCTCAGCTTACTTCCCTGCATCAACAGTCACTGGACCACCCAAGAACAGGGTGTGACTGTGAGCAAGGTGGCTTTCTTTGGCTAGAAGGAACCCCTAGTGTGGTGAGGCAATAACATCTTTATTCCTGAGGATTGGGGCAGCACATCTAGCAGCCATTCGCCCACCCTTTTCTTCTATGGAAGGATTAAAATGTATGTGGGCAGGGAGAGGGGGTGTGCACGCAAGTGACTGATGTATAAACTGAAGCCACGTGCTTCTAGGCATCTCGGTACTCCAGTCTTTGTGACCCCCTTCACCTCCTAGAACTTCCTGGTCATAAGCACTGCTGTGACCACAATGGACATGACTGAAGTGACTTAAGCACAGCACACAGCTGTGACCACAATGAGGTTTCTTTCTTCTTTTCAAAAAACTTTTGCTGGCCTGTTTCCTCTCTGCTTTGATTATGTTACGTACTATTAAAAATACGGTTTTTCATACACTGAATATGAACTAGGCCCTGTGCTCAGGAACACACATGCACTACCTTTCACAAATTATCTCATTTAATGATCATTACAATCCTATTTAGAAACATGAAATCATCATTTTATGGATAAAAAGGAAGATGCAGAGTGAACAGTGTTTCCAAGCCACACAGCTAGTTCTTACTGAAATCAGGGTGTGAACCAACGTCCACATTCGTAGTGTGATACACCTATTGGCCACTTGTTTCTTGACCTCTGCCTGCCTCCGCTGAGAGTCAGTAAGTGCATTGTGGGCTGCAGTCCAAAAGTAAGTCCTGTTACTGAGATCATCGATTCCTAAACAATGCCTTTTTTGAGGCACATTTTCTAAAACCATTTTGTTAGAGTTATGACCATTTCCCTATACATTCCCATTTTGAACCCAAGACTCACCTGTCCTCTGAAGCCTCAGTTGAAATTCCCCTTCCAACTGTACTTTTCCTAGGTATTCCAGACCAAAATACCCTTCCTTTGCCTAACAAAACTCTCCTACTTAGGAGAAGTATTTTTACTGCTTAGTCTCTGCGTGGGTATGTCTGTTCTCCTCAACAGATTATAAACATCACATACATTCTTGTACATAACTATACCACATAATGTATGGTCCATAGGAGACATCTCAAAGCACACTGCATTAATTTTGGATTAGTGTCATGGATTGCTTAGAAATAGGCCTTTGGGCTTTCTTCCTTTTCCTCATTCTCTAATAATGATGCAATTTTTTTCCCTTAAGTTTCCCATAACCCTGAAATCCTTATCTATCATATATATTTTTCATTCTGCACTTCCTCTCCTGTGTAATACTGCCCTGGGAACCCCAGTCAGTTAAGTTTATTAGTGGTGATTAACCCAGCTGGTTATGTTTCATATAAGGCTAACAGCTGTCACAAATACAATCAAACTTTTTCTTCCTTTTTTTTTTTTTGCTATGATGAAACTCAAAGGATCCAGAAAAAACATTTTACAATTTACTACATATAGTGATTAAAAATAACTTTTAGAATGGTTTAAAATCTTACCGTATAAGCTATGGTCCATGGAACAGCAGTATCCGTTATCACCTGGGAGCTTGCTAGAAATACAGAACCCCATGCCCTACCCAAGTATGCTGAATCAAATTCTCCAGTTTAACAAGATTTTCAAGTAAATGCTATGAATGTATTAGTTTGAAAAACACTAGTTTAAAAACAATTTAATGACAGCTCTCGATAGAAATGGTTATGTCTGATGCTTCATACAGTTCTAATCACCCAGATAACCCTAAAGTTAGGTTAGTGGTGATATTTCTATTTTATAAATGAAAAACAGGCTTGTGTGCTAACTTACCCCATCTCATTCTGCATCTAATTAGTGGTGCTGATCTTGGCACCCAAAGCTGTCTGCTTTCCAATTTTCTCTTGCAGTGTAGACTCGCCTCCCAACTTAATATTGAGGGTGTAGCAGATGCTGCCAGCATCTGCCTGTCCCTGAGACCTTTCCCATCCCAGAGTGCACTGGCTGCATCTAGCCCAGCCCCGCTCAGCAATTCTCAATCAGTAACTCATGGGCGTTGAGTTTAAAGGCCCTCAGGTGAGATAATTCGGTGGTCTATGGTATCTCATTGGATATCTTATTGGTAAATCATTGGATGTGATTCATTTCTAATCAATCGCTGGGATAGCTGGCTTAATAATTTAACTTTTTTGGGGCTGCCTTCTCTTCCCTCTTTTGCTGCCTCTCCCAATAAACTATTGATAATTAAATCCTTATCTCAGGAGAGGGAGATAAGGATTTAATCTTCCTCTGGGGGGAGTCACCACTAAGAGCAGAAATGTCAGCTCGGTTTCTATGAGGCTGTCTCTCATAGCACAGTGAAAGAAGTACTGACAAGTGAACAGCCAACCTCCTTCATAAATAACGAGTAAATAACACCTTTAAGAATAGTGAGATCATGTTCTGACACTGGGGCCAGCTGAAGATGAGATTCTGGAGTGTTTACTGAAATAAAATGTTACAAGACAATCCAAAAAAAAGAGCTGAGCTCTTTCCCCAACAGAGAGAAAACATCATTTTCTTAATTCTATAAGAATCTGTCATCTAGATCTTTACATAAACTCTCTTGCCTCTTGTTTACAACTATTTTTTGTGGAAGGAATAAACAAGTGTTTTGTATACACACACATATATATAATATCTATATGCTTTCTGTCATTCAAGCTTTCGTGCATAAAAATCAGGGAAGTCTCATTGTGTAAACGGAATATTCCATCTGGACTGTGGCATAAACAAAATAAAGGCTTTCAAGATGGTGGCATTTGTACTCAGGGTCAGCTTCACGGACATGCAACAGAAGGGCCCTGCACTTGATTTAATTCTCTGCGGTCACTGCCTTCAAATTCTTAATTATTGTGAACAACCCACCCCAGGCTCCCTTTGGCACTGGGTCCTGAAAATTGTTTAATACAGGTTTAATGATACAAGAAAGAGAAGTCCAGCTCAAAGAACTACTGTTCCTGGTGAATTTAATGTTCTTGCCTCTATGTAAAAGAATCTGGAGACAAGCAGGGAGATTAAGAAAGTAAAGTGAGAATTTATTTAAGCAAGGATACACTGTCAGAGGGCGAGCGGGAGGAAGAGGTGAGGAACAGCTGCTCCAGGCTTCTTTGGCAAGCTGGTTATGAGAAGTGTACAAATGAAGGGGTGGAATATTCCCTGGGGAAGGAGGAGATGGGAGTTTGTATTCCCTGATTTTCATCCCAGCTCCATCAGCACAAGGGGATGGGAGATTTTCATCCTCATTTAATTTAGATCAGAAGTATCATAGCGTCAGTGCCTGATGGGTACTTCTGAGCTGCAAGGCTAAATTTACTGTAATGAGAGCATAATGAGCAACAGGAGACACTCATGACTCAAGAGGATCCCACCTTTCCTCACCTTTCTTTCCTGCTTCCGGGAAAATTATCATCCAAAATGTGTGGTTGCCTGTCAGTCTGGAGGTTCCTGCTTTTCCTTGTCTGCCCATGGACCCTGGCTATAACACTATAAAGGTTGAGTAACAAAGTATCTTCGGGGAAATCTAGAACCTACAAGGGCTTCCCCTATGGCTCAGTGGGTAAAGAATCTGCCTGTGATACAGGAGATGCAGGTTCAATCCCTCCTTCAGATCCCCTGAAGGAGGAAATGGCAACCCACTCTGGTATTCTTGCCTGGAAAACCCCATGGACAGAGTCCAAAGGGTTGCAAAGACTTCAGACACGACTAAGCATGCAGGCACTATAGAACCAACAAAAGCTGGAGTTGCTCGAAGTTTCTGGGAGTTATCATTAAAGATTTGCTGCACAGAGAGCAGGAAGAAAGCAGTGGCACTTGATGAGCTCCGATGCTTCTCAAACTGATACATGCATGGGAATACACACAGCTGTGACGGCTGCAACCACACATTTGGCTTGAAGCCAGCAAGGAAGGTCAGGTGACCCAGAAAATTAGGAGCAAAAGAAACGAGCCTTGTGAGCTACTTTTTCTGCATCATGCAGGGAAATGAACTGTGCTCCTAAAGGTATTGAGGCAGGAGGTAGATGGGCCCCCCAGAGTTCATTTCCTGTGAGTTGAAACTCCAACATGAGAGAATAGCAGAACAATTAAGGCGAGGAGCCTGGGCCCTGTCCAGACCACATATTTCTCGTTGGTGAAGTCAGGAGACCTCTGACCACACCTGTGCAGAAAGGCTTCTTGGAGGCCAAAAAAGAGTTCTGTCAAGGGATGTTCTACCCAGATGCCTTTTCTGTAAAATCCATCTTGGCTGAGAGATGCGTGTGCATACATGGGAGGATCCTGAGATATACCAAACGTGGACTGTGAACCAGGCAAATCAAAATGATTGGCCAAAGGAATCCTAGAAGAAATATTCCTTAAAAGTAATTCAAACCACCATGAGGGTGCAACTCAGGGACTCTCCCTCTTAGCCTGCCCATGTATCTATCCACAAGTACTGTACTCTTTTGCCTCCTAATAAATATTTTACTTGCCTCACTACTTCCCATCTTTGTGGAAATTCTTTTCTACAAAGCCAAAGGACCAGGGCCTTTGTCACTGACCACCGGTCAAGTGGCTACAACTTGGTGCTTTCACTGCTGTGACTCAGCCTCAACCTTCAGCTGGGAACCCAAGCCCGGCTCCAAGCCGTTGCAGGCTGAAGCCACCTAAGATCAATATCTAACATTTACCAAACATTTACTCTGTGCCTGGCCCTGTGCCAAGGTTTTTAGTCCTTGCCTTCTTTAATCCTTACAACAAGCCTACAGACCATGTGCTATTACAGTCCCTATAGTGGACCGGATTCTCTCCTGGGAAGAAATCCCTTGGACAGAGGTGTCTGGTGGCCTACAATCCATGGGGTTGCAAAGAGTCAGACATGATTGATTCAGCAACAACAAAGTGGCAAATTTAGGACAAACTGAGAGTGACTGCAGTGCTTACGCTCCTGCACCCAGCAAGTCCTAGAGCCCGGAGTCAGACTCGGAGCCTAAATTCCTAATTACAACATATTGCTCCCCTCCCCAGAGAAATAACTGACTCCGAGAGATGTGATGAGCAGAACCTGTGCTGAAAGGCCCCCAGTGGAGGAGGGGCAGGGGAAAGGCTGTGTGTGATGCAATCCTGCGCCCACAGTTCCGCATTCCCCAAAGAGTGGGGGAGGGGCAGCAGAAACGCAACAGCTCTAGACCTTGTGGAGCCTGTGTGGGGTTTTCCTGGGTCCACTCTGCTTTATAAGCATATTTTCCCTGGATTTTTACCAGGTTGTCCGTGGGCTTCAAACTGTTCCACTGCGTCTGCGTTTCAGCTGATGTGGCTCAAATGTCTTGGGGGTGGCGGGGGGTTGGGGGGGGGCGCTGGGCTCTTGCTGCCACCTGTGCAGCTGCACTTCCACCTGGTTTCAGCTTCCCTGGTGGCTCAGACCGTAAAGAATCAGCCTGCAATTCAGGAGACTCGGGTTCAATCCCTGGGTCAGGAAGATCCCCTGCAGAAGGGAAGGGCAACCCGCTCCAGTATTCTTGCCTGGAACATTCCATGGACAGAGAAGCATGGAGGGCTACAGTCCATGGAGGTCACAAAGAGTCAGACATGACTGAGTGACTAACATTATCACTATCAATCTAAATACAGGGATTGTGGGTGAAAATTTGTTTGCAAAAAGATAAAGTTCTACGGCAAAAGATAAAAGTTTAAAAACCACTGCTGTAGCTGGACTGTCACTTCAAACACAACTCATGTTCAACCTGGGTCATTAGAGAGAAGGTGATACTGGTATTTGATGATTATGGAGCTCTGGGCAGAATGTATTTGAATCTTCCCTATGCCAAATGCTTGCTCACTAGCTGAGTTTGTTCCCAGCACAGTGGGAGAATAAGAGTGAGATGAGATGAGAGAATAGCACTGAAACATATACATTACCATATGTAAAGCAGATAGCCAGTGGGGGTTCCATGCATGACACAGGGGATCCAAAGTCAGTGCTCTGTGACAACCTAGAGGGGTGGGATGGGGAGGGAGAAGGGAGGGGGGTTCATGAGGGAGGGGACACATACATACCTAACGCCAATTCATGTTGATGTATGACAAAAACTATCACAATATTGTGAAGTGATTATCCTCTAATTAAAAATAAATAAATACATAAAAAAGAACAATGTAGATAAAGAAAAATCTCCATAATTTTGAAACTGAATAGAAAATAGCAGTATGAACAGGTGATGTATTTTATCTTAAAAACAAAATAAAATTCATATTCTCACCCTGCATACTGGAAAAAAAGAAAAGAAAAAGAAACATTTCTCTTAATTGTTTGTACCAGGTCCTTCCAGAAAAACAGAAAATCCTTACAGGGCCAACTCAGAAGGCTTTTCAGGAAAAAGTGGCTCTGACCTCCCATTAATGCAGGAGCTGAAATGAATTGTCCCTTCCTCTGCTTTCTTATAGCACCAACAATTATTTGACCATCTCGTCTGTGTAAACCATAGTGGAGTCTGTCTTCAAAGGACTCACAGTCTAGTATATAAGGGGAACTAAGTCATTCTCTGTATCTGTCCTGGCAGTTGTCACTTTCTAACTTGTGTTGGGGAATTAGGAGAAAGTACTGATGGTCATAAGATGTGGGGAAATTGATGAAAGAATGGCACCTAGGTTTGGCCTTAGATAAATCACAGTCCACTAGGTGGATATGTATATTTCTGAACAGAAGATGAATCTCAGTGGTTAAAAAAAAAAAAAAAAAAAATCTGCCTGCCATTGCAGGACACTTGTGTTCCATCTCTGAGTAGGGAAGATCCCTTGGAGTAGGGAATGGCAACCTACTCCAGTATTCTTGCCTGGGAAATTCCATGGACTGAAGAGCCTGGTGGGCTACAGTCCATGAGGTTGCAAAGAGTCAAACCCAACTGATCACACACGCACACACACACACACACAGAGCTTCCAGTAAAATGAACAAAACCCACTAATCTTGAAAAGCCTTCTGTGAGGATGGGAACTTGGTTTTTCGATATCTTCCTGGAAGTCCTTCTTATCCCACATACTCTTCAACATCTGGGCCTATATGTCAAATTCATAGACCTTTGTTTATGATTCAGATGGACTGCTGCATACTTCGGCTCAAGTTTGATGAAAGCCCACCTTTCTTATTGATATAGTTCTATTAAAATATGTGTCAGCAATGTTTATGGAGAGCCAAACGTGTGTGGCCATCTGGATCAATCTAATTATTTACTAGAAAATGTACATTTAAAATTTCCTAGAACATCCAGGACTACAAATGTGTCTCACTACCTCTTGTTTACAGTCCATTCAGGGGATTAAAAAGCACACCTGTTATAATGATGAACCATTGCATAAAACTGACTCACTAATTGGCCATGTTCCTTCAGATAATATAGACTGGAGAAGAGATCAAGTACAATTTAAGACATTACTGTTTCTTTTTCTAATACCATACCTTCCCCCCACTTTAAAAACTTATTGTGAGAAAATAAAAATAACATAAAATTTACCATCATAACCTTTTAAAAAATTATAAAAATAAGTCCCTAGAATGTGAAATGTGAAAATCAAGGCTCTTGAAAGTTCTTCAATTTGTAGCTTTTGTTTTCCCCTTAGCACATAAAATACCCAAAACTATATCAGAGTCTTCCATTCCTCCATCTCCCAATTTTAGGGCATGTTTCCTCATTCCCCTTTATCCTAAATAAATCTCTTAGATGGCAGTGAGTAAAATGTATCAACCAACTACCTGTGAACTCACAAATACAATGGCTAGAGTGGTTGTAGACACTCAACTAGTTATATTACTAACAATACCTCTTGAGTTAGGTTACAAATTATGATTTTAAAGGAAATCTGGGAACTCCAGTGAGGGCATGTCCCAAGTTTTGTTATTCAGAATAGTAACCACTCTCTTTACCCACTCCAGTGTTCTTGCCTGGAGAATCCCAAGGACGGGGGAGCCTGATGGGCTGCCGTCTATGGGGTCGCGCAGAGTCGGACACGACTGAAGCAACTTAGCAGCAGCAGCAGCAGCAGCAGCAACCACTCTTTACACAAACACTTTTTAGCATGGTTTTTAATCCATTCAGAGGAGCCTGGTGGGCTACAGTCCAGGGAGTTGCAAAGAGTCAGACTCGACTGCACACACACATGCACGCCTCCTATTGAATCTGCCACCTAAGGTGTGAACAATCTCTTAGGTACAGAGCAGAGCAATCTTCCTCAGCTGCAGGGCCCTTGGTATCCTTGCAGCATGAGAGGACACAGGTTGGTAGCCAGTCTTGGGCTGTAGTCACTGGAAGGCTACCTGACCTTGACAAGTCACTTATGCCTCTGTATTCTCGAGCACGAACCCAGCAGACAAGGCTAGACGCCTTCTATGTTATGAGATTATTCCTTGCCACCTCCCTTTTCTCCCTGGGCAACAAAACTTCTGGAATATTCTGTTTCATCCAGTTTCTGGTCAAAGTGCCCTCATTTCACATGCTAGCAAGGTAATGCTCAAAATCCTTCAAGCTAGGCTTCAGCTGTCTGTGAACCAAGAACTTCCAGATGTACAAGATGGGTTTAGAAAAGGCAGAGGAACCAGAGATCAAATTGCCAACATCTGTTGGATCATAGGAAAAACAAAGGAATTCCAGAAAAACATCTACTTCTGCTTCATTGACTACTCTAAAACCTTTGACTGTGTGGATCACTACAAACTGTGGAAAATTCTTCAAGAGATGGGAATACCAGACCACCCAGCCTACCTCCTGCAAAACCTGTACGCAGATCAGGAAGCAACAGTTAGAATCGGATATGGAACAATGGACTGGTTCAAAATTGGGAAAGGAGTATGTCAAGGCTGTATATTGTCACTCTGTTTATTTAACTTGTATGCAGAGTACATCATGCAAAATCCCAGGCTGGCTAAATCACAAGCTGGAGTCGAGACTGCCCAGAAAAATATAGCAACCTCAGATATGCAGATGATACCACCCTTATGGCAGAAAATGAAGAGAAACTAAAGAGCCTCTTGATGAAGGTGAAAAAGGAGAGTGAAAAAGCTGGCTTCAAACCCAGCATTCAGAAAACTAAGATCATGGCATCTGGTCTCATCACTTCATGGCAAACAGATGGGGAAACAATGACAGACTTTATTTTCTTAGGCTCCAAAATCACTGCAGATGGTGACTGCAGCCATGAAATTAAAAGATGCTTGCTCTGTCTTTTAATTTAATTGTCATAGAAAGCTATGACAAACCTAGACAGTGTATTAAAAAGCAGAGATATCACTTTGTTGGCAAAGGTCTGTATAGTCAAAGCTATGGTTTTTTCAATAGCTGTGTATAGATGTGAGAGTTGGACCATAAAGAAGGCTGAGTGCTGAAGAATTGATGCTTTTGAATTGTGATGCTGGAGAAAATTCTTGGGAGTCCCTTGGACGGCAAGGACATCAAACCAGTTAATCTGAAAGGAAATCAACCCTGAGTATTCACTGAAAGTTCTGATACTGAAGCTCCAACCCTTTGGCCATCTGATGCGAAAGGCCGACTCATTGAAAAGCCCCTGATGCTGGGAAAGACTGAAGGGAAAAGAAGAAGATGGCAGAGGATGAGATGGTTAGATAGCATCACCAACTCAATGGAAATGAATCTGAGCAAACTCCCAGAGGTAGTGAAGGACAGGCAAGCCTGGCGTGCTGCAATACATGTGATTGCAGAGTCGAAGATGACTTAGCAACTGAACAACAACAACCTCTTAGGTGTCATGTACCTTTCTCTTATCTCAGGACAAAAACTTTATAAACCTCCACAGTTTCCTTCCACTGCTTCTTCCCCTTCAGTCTTTAGGTTTTTCTGTCTCTATCATCATAAAAAATTTCATCCAACCAAACAATTTTCTGTTGATTCTGCTACTTTCTCAAGTTGGTGGCTTTGTCTCTCCTCTTTTTTACCCACAAACTTGTCAAGTACTATCTATATTCACTTCTTTACCTCCTACTCCTTAAACTGCTCGCAGTTTTGGCTTTTATTACTTTACTGAAACTCACCTATTAAAGGTCACTAGGAAAGAGAAGCAAGTCATCAGATCTAATGCTCTTTTCTCAATTCTCACTTTTCTCAATGCTTTGCCATTTGTTCTGCCTGGAAAATGTAGAAAAATAGAAAAGAAAAAAAAAAAAGCTATCGTCTACTCCCTTAACAGAGTAGTTTTAAAACTCTGTGGAATGTGGGATTTCTTTTGTTTTTCCAGTCAGAATGCTTCTGATGTTTCAAAGATCTCCCTCAAGAACTACCCCCCTCCCTGTATATATTGAGGCTGACCCACTCATTCATCAAATAATTAACCAAGCTAACCCTGTGGAGAAGAGGGCAACAGAGAATGAGATGCTTGGATGGCATCGCCAGTTTCAATGGACATGACCTTGGGCAAACTCTAGGAGATGGCGAGGGACAGAGGAGCCTGGTGCGCTGCAGTCCATGGGGTCACAGAGAGTTGGGCACGACTTGGTGACTGAACAACAACAACAACAAGCCCTGTTTTCACAGAGCTTGTAATCTGGTGGGTTATTGGATGAACGTATAATTTCCAACTGCCAAGAATTCCAAAAGAAAGAGCATGGTTCTTAGAGACCTCACAACAATAAAGAAAGTGACCTAAAATGAAGTGGGTGGCAGGATCAGAAAGAATGTTCCTGGGGAAGTTGTGTTTATTCAGTTTACTTTTGCTTATATTCCACTATCCTCTCATAGAAAGTGAAGGGAGAAGAGAGAGCGAGAGAGCATTCCAGGCAGAAAAAACCCCAGCATGTGGGAAGCATGACAAAGGGACAAAGAGAATACAAAAGGATGCTAGATAGATTAGACAGGGTCTTCCAGGTCATGGTAGGAGGTGTTTTTTTTTTTTTGAATCCTGAAAGTAATAGCAAGACATTCAAAGTTGTAGATGAGAGATGACAACGTCACATCAATATATTTTTTCAAATGGTTCTGCTGCATTTTGTGGGGTATTGGTACAAGAGCCAGTGAAGAGAGACAGGCTTCAGTTAGTAGCCCATTAATATAGGACAGGTGAGAGTTTATGGTCACCAGATTCCATAAAAATTTAGACAGTGAAATCAACAGAAGGAATGTAGAGTGTGGGATGTGATCCAAGCACCAGAAAATCTCAAGGCTTTCTCTCCATTCCCCTAACACTCAAGAAAGGTATACAATCATCCCTTGGTATCCATGGGGCATTAGTTCTAAGACGTTCCCCATCTCACCCACCCAGCCAACAGAGACCACAATCTGAAAATGTTCAAGTCCCTTATATAAAAGGGCATACTATTCACACATAACCTATGCACATCTTCCTGTATACTTTAAACCATCTCTAGATTACTTATCCCCAATATAGACATTACATAAATAGTTGCTGGCAAGCCGCAAATTCAAGTTTTGCTTTTCAGAACTTTCTGGAATTCTTTCTCTGAATATTTTCAATCTGCGGTTGGTTGAAGTCATGGATGCAGAACCCACAAGTACAGAGAGCCAATTGTACTCATATCTAGGTCATGGCTGAGGATACTGTCAGTCATGGTATTGTCAGGTGGGAGCTTTTGATGTAAGGAACAAAGGCTTGAAAAACTTCTCTCCAGATACATGGAGTACTCGGACTGTGACATGTTCGTTCCTTACCTCTCCCTTAGGTCAGAAGACCAAGGAAGATCCACAGCAGGCCATTAGAAAAGCATCCAGCTTAGGCTGTGATCTGGAAGAATAAGAGTTGCTCTTACAGCTCACTTGTGGTTCATCTGGACCATCTGGCTAGGTTTCAGCCCAAACCTCAGCCCTTTGGGAACTGGACAGGGATGAATTAGCTTGACAGGAACATAAAATCCTTGAAAGATGCCTTTCTGTTCTTTATCTGCCAGTTTTCTCCTGGCTCGCTTGTTCCTGCCACCTTCATGACTTGAGAAACTTTAATCCAGCATACACTGTTCAAGCCATTGCCTCAGACAGCAAAGACAGGAAAGTAGAGATGAAATAATAATTTTCCTGTGTGTGCCCCTCAACCTCTACAGAATGAGCTGCTCCTTCCCCTTTATCCCTTTAGCACTTTGGTCAGGACCCTTTGGACAGCACTTGTGTTCCTGGTGATACTGAATTGTCCCTTCCTTGGACACCAGAGGCAGTTGCAGAAAGGACTCAAAGGCTACAGGGCTTTGCTATTATTTTCCCAGATTAAACGGCACACAAATTATGATGGAGCATTGACGGCCCACCTGACCAGCCAAGAAAGCACTAGACAGTCACTCCCTTGAAGGCCCTTTTAGGCCATGATGGGAAGGCACCTGAGAAAAGTAATGAAGGCACCGAGGACAGCCACCAACCCAAAATGTACTCTTCAAAGGCAAGGCTGCTTGTTGCTATTTGTTGTTATTGTTTATCTGTGTTGTCTTGCTTGCTAGTTTGTTCTGGTTTCTCTTGCACTGTTTTGAGTTTCAGTAAACCCACCTAAAGAACTACACAGCACACCCTCTCCCCTCAATTCCCTCTTTCCACCTTTAAGTAAGTGGCAGCCAAGGTAGGACTCACGAAAAATGGGCCAAGGATACCACTGAGATTGATTTAGTTTGGGTCCTATGGTGAAGGGCCATCCCATGTCACTGATTTAGGATATCACATTTGAGTTTAGGGCCAACATACAGACCAACCTACTGAGCGACTGAACTGAACTGAACAGACCAATAATACTGTTCCATGACCTTAGTGTTAGTGTTAGTTGCTCAGTCGTGTCCAACTCTTTGTGACCCCACGGACTGTAGCCTGCCAGGCTCCTCTGTCCATGGGATTCTCCAGGCAAGAATACTGGAGTGGATTGCCAATCCCTTCTCCAGAGGATCTTCCTGACCCAGGGATCGAACCCTGGTCTCCTGCACTGCAGGTGAACTCTTTACCATTTGAGCTACAGGGAAGAACTTAATTACAGGGAAGACCTTTCCTTGACCATGGAGAGTCTTAATATATTATTACTCAAAACCTGGTGTGGCCACAATAGACAGCTACTCAGAATTTGTATTCCAACCTCTTCTCTAACTACACAGCTCTGTTCATATCACCTGTTTAAATCCACCAGCATACCCTGTCTTTATTAGACAGCTGATGAAACTGAATATGGGTTAATGATAGGGAAGAAGTCCATTCCAGGCCTTCTATAATTTTATGCTGATATTGTTCTAGTATGCAGAAAATATATAAATTAATACTCTTTCCTTACTTGCTAACTGAAATCAAAATAACCTCACAATTTGAGAGAAAATAAAGTTACTCTAAATCATTCCAATGCTTTCTAAAAATATGAGTTATCTTTAGAAGATACATTTTTAACAGTATGGAAAATTTTACTGGACAGAAGCCATGGCTTAAATTGACTTTCTGGGGCAAAAGAATGCTGAGGAATCAGCTGAGAGAGGGGAGGGGAAGTACTGTTATTGGCTCAGAATATCCAGTGCACTGACAATCTGGGAAAGCTGTGAGCAGGAAAGAACTGCCTAAAAGGAAATCGAAAACCCAGTCAAGGACTTCTACATTTGAGGCACGTGGAGGGACACAAGTAGGATGCTCAGATCTACTTTCTTTCCTCTAGGTTTTACTTAACAGCAAAAGTAAGATATACTAGGCATTGTAATCCAAGCATCTCAAATCTAATCACCCTGAATCCTAAAGCTGCTTTAATGACAACTATTATTTATACCTGTCCCAAACCTAGTATATGCTCTAAAAATTCTTCCTCTCTAAAGACTTCAAAGTGAAAAGACATGTAGCTGGCTGAGTCCATGACTTCTTGCAAGCTTTTCTAAAGGAGTGCCTTTAGTCACATATATTGGGGCACCAGCCTGCAACATCACTGTACCCCAGAATTTCCTATTGGTTCACTAAAAGCAGAGGCTTTGCCAAAGCTATTGGCTTCTTTATTCAATGAAACTCTCAATCTTAGTATTCTGGCTATTTAAAATCTCTCTCCAAGCATGGATGTGAAGGGGCCACAGGTTTCAGCTGATGTGGATCAGAAATATTTAAAGAAAAATAATTTTAAAAAAATGTTTACTTAAATCTTGATAAATCCCAAGGTCTGCAGAGCAGTCTAGTGCTCATGCCATTCAGTTCAGTTCAGCTCACTCGCTCAGTCGTGTCTGACTCTTTGCGACCCCATGGACTGCAGCACGCCAGGCCTCCATGTCCACCACCAACTCCCAGAGCTTAGTCAAACTCGTGTCCATTGAGTTGGTGATGCCATCCAACCATCTCATCCTCTGCTGTCCCCTTCTCCTCCTGCCTTCACTCTTTCCCAGCATGGGGGTCTTTTCCAATGAGTCAGTTCTTCGCATCAGGTGGCTTGGAGTTTCAGCTTCAGCATCAGTCCTTCCAATGAATATTCAGGACTGATTTCCTTTAGGATTGATTGGTTAGATCTCCTTGCAGTCCAAGGGACTCTCAAGAGTCTTCTCCAACAACCACAGTTCAAACGCATCAATTCTTCGGCACTCAGCTTTCTTTATAGTCCAACTCTCACATCCATACATGACTACAGGAAAAACCATAGCTTTGACTAGATGGACCTTTGTTGGCAAAGTAATGTCTCTGCTTTTTAATATGCTGTCTATATTGGTCATAACTTTTCTTCCAAGGACTAAGTGTCTTTTAATTTCATGGCTGCAATCACCATCTGCAGTGATTTTGGAGCCCAAAAACATAAAGTCTGTCACTGTTTCCACTGTTTCCCTGTCTATTTGCAATGAAGTGATGGGACCAGATGCCCTGATCTTAGTTTTCTGAATGTTGAGTTTTAAGCCAACTTTTTCACTCTCCTCTTTCACTTTCATCAAGAGGCTCTTTAGTTCTTCACTTTCTGCCATAAGGGTGGTGTTATCTGCATAGCTGAGATTATTGATATTTCTCCTGCCAGTCTTGATTCCAGCTTGTACTTCATCCAGTCGAGCATTTCTCATGATGTACTCTGCATACAAGTTAAATAGGCAGGGTGACAATATACAGCCTTTATGTATTCCTTTCCCTATTTGGAACCAGTCTGTTGTTCCATGTCCAGTTCTACCTGTTGCTTCTTGACCTGCATACAGATTTCTCAGGAAGCAGGTCAGGTGGTCTGGTATTCCCATCTCTTGAAGAATTTTCCACAGTTTGTTGTGATCCACACTGTCAAAGTCTTTGGCATAGTCAACACAGAAGTAGATGTTTTTCTGGAACTCTCTTGCTTTTTCAAAGATCCTATCAGTTCAGTTCAGTTCATCGCTCAGTTGTATCCGACTCTTTGCGATCCCATGAATTGCAGCACTTCAGGCCTCCCTGTCCATCACCATCTCCAGGAGTTCACTCAGACTCACGTCCATTAAGTCCGTGATGCCATCCAGCCATCTCATCCTCTGTCGTCCCCTTCTCCTCCTGCCCCCAATCCCTCCCAGCATCAGGGTCTTTTCCAATGAGTCAACTCTTCACATGAGGTAGCCAAAGTATTGGAGTTTCAGCTTTAGTATCATTCCTTCCAAAGAAGATCCAGGACTGATCTCCTTCAGAATGGACTGGTTGAATCTCCTTGCAGTCCAAAGGACTCTCAAGAGTCTTCTCCAACACCTCAGTTCAAAAGCATCATAGATGTTGGCAATTTGATCTCTGTTTCCTCTGTCTTTTCTAAATCCAGATCGAACATCTGGAAGTTCACGGTTCACATACTATTGAAGCCTGGCTTGGAGAATTTTGAGCATTACTTTGTTAGTGTGTGAGATGAGTGCAGTTGTGCAGTAGTTTGAGCATTCTTTGGCACTGCCTTTCTTTGCTCACACCATTGGTTACTATTACTGTCCAGGAAACTGTGGTACTGATTCCTAACCATCCTGGGGCACATTTCATGAGCTTTTCCCATAATGCACACAAAAAATGATAGGTAGGCAGTCTAGTTAACAGAGCCTTTGACACTGATGATGGGGGGAAATTCTTCATTTGCTCCATCTTCCTTGCATTCAAGTGCAAAGGGTCAGGAGAAGATAAATTGCCACATCCGGTGAACACCAGATCTGCAGCATTTAAACCTAATCCATGACTAATGATTGCTAATAATTAGGTACTCATTCCCAGGTGGCGCAAGTGGTAAAGAATCTGCTGCCAGTGCAGGAGACATAAGAGACACAGGACGATCCCTGAGGTGGCAAGATCCCCTGGAAGAGGACCTGGCACCCCACTCCAGTATTCTTTCTGGGAGAATCCCATGGACAGAGGAGCCTGGTAGGCTACAGTCTATGGGGTCACAAAGAGTCAGACATAACTGAGCATCTGAGCACTGCACTGCACTCACTAGAAGAATATTTTCTTAGAACTGGGCATTTATGGTAAAATAACTGGCAAACAAGGTTACAAAAACAGAGTGTATTTTAAGTTTTCATATTTAATAAATTAATGTGTGTAAAACATATAAGCAATACAGTATAACTGTACTGTTCATGAAGTGGTTGATAAAAATTATTCAGATTCTGTAGTATCATAATGAGACAATTGCATAGTTCCATGAAAAAGAAAATGGCTTCTTTCACTTCTGTCCTGGATGTCTGTGACAACAGGTATAACCTCAGTTGAAGTTAAGGTGAAAGTCTGAAGGACACATTTTGTAACATGAGGCCTAGGCCAGTACCAATGGCCTCCTAGATGACTCACCCTGGGCTAGGCTTTGCTCTTCCTGCTCCCAAAGGGACACAATGGAATCATATTTCCAAGGTTTTTAAAGGAACAAGATGATTAAATTTGGTGAGTGAAGTGAAGTCGCTCAGTCGTGTCCAACTCTTTGTGACCCCATGGACTGTAGCCTACCAAGCTCTTCTGTCCATGGGATTTTCCAGGCAATAGTACTGGAGTGGACTGCCTTTTCCTTTCCCAAAGGATCTTCTCGACCCAGGGATTGAACCCAGGTCTCCCGCATTATAGACAGATGCTTTACCGTCTGAGCCACCAGGGAAGTCAGGGTTATTATTAAAACCAAAATGTTGGCAGCATTCTTTTTTTCATCTAAGGTTTTTAGTTTAGTTTCAGCTAAGGTTTTTAGAATCTCTGGTCATGCAATGTCATGCAATATCATGGTCTGGTTTTTACACAAGGCTTATTGTGTATCTCATGCCAAGTCAACTGAATATGAGTTTAAGAGAATTTAACAAACAGGGGATTTAAATCCCTGTGTACCAGCTGACTTTTCAGCAGAAACTTTGCAGGCCATAAAGGAGTGCCATGATATATTTAAAAGGATGAAAGTAAGAAATCTACAACCAGGAATACTCTACCCAACAAAGCTGTAATTCAGATTTGAAGAAGAGATAGAGTTGTACAGACAAACAAAGCTAAAAGAGTTTAGTGCCACTAAACCAATTTTACAAGAAATGTTAAAGTGAGGATCAAGGAGATTATTATAGACAATTATAACTAATAAATTGAATAATATATAAGAAATTGATAAATCTGTAGAAATGTATGAACTTTAAGACTAGAGAGTCTATTTCATAAAGAAATAGAAAATATAAACAGACCAATTACCAGTAATGTTGAGTCAGCAACTAAAAAAAAAACACAAAAACCTCCCATGAAACAAGAGTCTAGAACCAGATGGCTTCACATGAATTCTACCAAATATTTAACAAGAGGTTAACACTTATCCTTCTCAAACTATTCCAAAACACTGAACAGTGAGAAATGCTTCCAATCTTGATCTATGAGTATCATTACCCTGATACCAAAACCAGACAAAGATACTGCTAAGAAATAAAATTACAGACTGATAATCTGATAAACATAATACAAATTCTCAAAAAATAAACTAGCAAACCAAATTCAATAATACATGAAAAGAATCATACGCCATGATCAAGTAGAATTTATCCCAGAGATGCAAGAATGTTTCAATATCTGCAAATAAGTCAATGTGACATACTGCATCAACAAACTGAAAAATAAAAATTGTGATCATCTCAATAGATGCATAAAAAGCTACTGACAAAGTTCAATATCCATTTATGATAAAACTCTCAACTAAGTGAGTATAGAGGTAACATGCTTCAACATGACAAAGTCCATGTATGACAAACTTACTGTCAACATCATACTCAATAGTGAAAGGCTGAAAGTATCCTTGAAAATCAGAAACAAGATATCATGCCAACTCTCACTATGTTTATTCAAAATGGTATTGAAAAGCCTAGCTATAGCAATCAGACAAAAAAAAAAAAAAAGAAAATTTGAAAACGCCAATTTGGAAAGAAAAAAGTAAAACTGTCAGTGCTTGCAGATAACATGATGCTACAATACAGAAAACCCTAAAGTCTCCACCAAAGACTATTAGAACTAATAAATAAATTCAGTGAAGTTGCAGGCTATAAGATCAATGTAGAGAAAGCTGTTGCATTTCTATACACTAATAGCAAACTATCAGAAAGAGAAATTACTTTTAAAAAATCCCATTTACAATTGCATAAAAATTACCTAGGAATAAAATTAACCAAGGAGATGAAAGATCTGAATTCCAAAGGCTGTAGGACTTTGATAAATGAAATTAAAGATGACAGAAGCAAATAGAAGCATATATTATGCTCATGAATTAGAATAATTTATATTGTTAAAATATCCATACTCCCCAAGGCAATCAATATGTTCAAAGCAATCCCTATCCAAATTCTAATGGCATTTTTCCAAAAATTAAAACAAATCTCAAATTTGTATGGAAACTTAAAAGATCTTGAATAGCCAGAGAAATCTGAGAAAGAAGAACAAAGCTCAACATATAATACTTTCTGATTTCAAACTATATTACAAAGCTACATAATTTTTTTTAAAAAGTATGGTACTGGCAAAAAAAAAAAAAAGACAGATACACAGATCAATGGAACAGAATAGAGAGCCCAGAAATAAATCCACACTTATATGGTCAATTAATCTACAACAAAGATAAGAATATACTTTGGCAAAAAGACAGCCACTTCAATAAATAGTGTCGGGAATATTAGACAGCTACATGCAACAGAATAAAATTGGTTTACTTTCTCACATCATGTAAAAAAATACACTCGAAATGGATTAAAGATTTAAATAAAATGCCTGAAAACATGAAACTGCTAAACAAAAATATAAGCAATATGTTCTTAGACCTGGGTCTCAGCAATATGTTTTGATCTGTCTCCTCAGGCAAGGGAAACACAAGCAAAAGTAAACAAAAGGGACTATATCAAACTAAAAAACTTTTGTACAGTAAAGGAAACTGTATTTTAAAAAATCAGCCTCCTGAATGGAAAAAGATATTGTGCCAATTACATAGTTGATAAGGGATTAATATCCAAAATATACAAAGAACTCATACAATTCAGCATCCAAAAAAAAAAAAAAAAGCAATCCAATCAAAAAATGGGCAAAGAATAGCACTGGCATCGGAGGAGCTGCCCATTGTCATGCTGTACAAGATGGGCTTTCCTGAAGTTGCCAGAGACTAGAAACTCTTGGGTTCCCAGCAGCCTCACCAGATAAATTAGAAAGGCTACCTGACTAGCAAGTGTGGAAACCTCCAGGTATTTTGGGAACCATGGAAAGGAAGGAATTCACCTAGATCTGTCAGACAAAATCTGTGACAAGCTCTTGTCGTGACTTTCCTAGCCCTGAGAAGCTTTTTAAAAAATTCAGTCTGGGACTCCTTATAAAAATTTCGGCAAAGCACCTCTTTGAGGAAAACTTGGTTGCCACTGCAGCAGAGCCCCATGCCACCTGCTCCTGCTCCTGCCTCACCGCTGTTCACTCTCCCCGAAGAACAAGTCGGTCAGGAAGCCATGCTGCTGCCATGGCCTTCAAAGACACCAGCAAGACTCTCATGGAGCCAGAGGTGGCCATTCACCAGATTAGGATCACCTTCACTGGCCACAGTGTGAGGTCTCTGGAGAAGCCATGTGCTGGTCAGCGGTGCAAAGGAAAAGAATCTCAAAGTGAAAGGACCTGTTCGGATGCCTACCAAGACTCTGAGAATAACTATAAGGAAAACTCCTTGTGGTGAAGGTTCTAAGACTTGGGATTGATTCCAGATAAAGATCCATAAGTGACTCATTGACCTGCACAGTCCTTCTGAGATTGTCGAGCAGATCACTTCCATCAGCATTAAGTCAGGAGTCAAGGTAGATGTCACCATTGCCAATGCCTAAATCAACCTTTTTAATAAGTTGATACTCAGCTGTTTGAAAAAAAAAAAAAAAAGCTTCAGCAAAGCAGAAAGTAGTCCATTTGATCAATTAGAGTTATACAAATCATAAATCAGGTCAAGTTTATTGAGACCAGATTTATTTTGCAAACAAATTAGTCTTAATTTGGTTATATTTGGTAGATATGAAGGTAATTTTAGTGCCGGGGTCCAGCCCCGGTGGATCCAGGGAATTCGAAGGGTGGATGGCGTTGGTGAGGAAAACTTGTTTATTAATATTAGATTAAGAAACAATAGTGTAGTAGGAAAATTAAGTGGAGAAAGAGGGCTGAATAACTTGGATTACGTGGAAGACCAATAAAATTCCAGACAAGGAATTTGCACCATCTACGTTGGGCCACCAGCGCTCACTTGAATATCTAAGGGTGCCTTGCCTTAGGCTCCCTTTCGCGTGGGTCTTAACAGCCAGGGCAAGTAAGTAGACTTGGCGAGCCTCCGCGCCCCAGATGGGAATTCAGCCTGAAATTAAAGTAAAGAGGAAAAGGAGGGAGAGGGAGAAAAAGAGAGAGAGACACGGGGGAAACCAATCCAGCGACTGGCTCCGGCTCCTATTGTTTAGAAGGCCTTTTAGATTGTACATAGAGATCAATGGGTAATACAAAATTATGCAGTGTTAGCAGCCCAGACTCTTATCAAAACCAGGCTTTTCTCTCTGCATACCTAGCTGTATACACAAGTCTTAGGTAATTTACATCATCTTCTGGCTAAAAAGGGCCAATTAACATTTTACAGCCTTTTTTCTGATAAGGGTTTGTCAACCAGAAGACTTATTTGTGTTGATCTTCCCAAGGTTTGGTGCCACTCTCAGAAAGCACTAAATAAAGTTACATTCTTACATAGTAAAGATACAGCAACTTATAACAAGTAAAGTGATTTACAACAAAACAGAAGCGATTAACTCAAAAGTCTAGTGTTGCTAACATCAAAACCACCATATGTCCTTTTCCATATCCCGTTCACATTGATCAACATCCTCCCAGGTGCCTAAAAGATAAAGAATATGGAGGCCTGGCAGCAGTCATTGAGTCAACAGCGAAAACCCTCTACCAATATAATTTTTAACTCTTTAGAAAAGGCTCTGTATCTTTAAGATGCTTTTAAGCTTTGTGCCTCTCACGGTTGGGGGCTGCAAGCAATTCACAAGCTGTAAGAGGTCCAGGGAACCTGTTAGGTAAGCTAGAGAGCAATCAGAGGGGGTTTAACTGAAACATCCCTTTCAAATGCAGAAGACTAAAGCCCTGAATTGACTTTTTTCCAGAGAATATCAGAAAAGTGGAAAAGCAGAGTACAAAAGCCGGCAGATTTCTGTTTTTTTTTGTTGTTGTTGTTGGGGTACATGCTCAGGAAATTCCAGGGGGACCCCTGAAGTCTGATCACGACCTTGCGTATGTCAGCTTCCTTCCTCATGACCTTGTCACAGGCAGGATTCCTCACGCTGGCTCCCTGCATTTTAGAGAGAAAAAGATTATGTTTCAATGAATGTTAAATCCCAATTTTATTAATGGAGGTCTGTATTTACTAAGACTCACTTCCTGGATATTTCCTTGTTGTTATATTAATATAAAGGTTAATTGAATTATTAAAAGGATACTCTAAATTTTTTCTGAGCTTATCTCAGTAATTTATCTTTGAATGAAGGTCAGATGCCCCACGACCTATGACCAGGGATTGTGCATACTGGAAAAGAGAATGTAAAGGACTGTCTCCAACCTAGATGGAAGGACACTTATCAGGTCCTCTTAACCAGCTCATGCACAGTGAAACTGAAGGGAATTAACTTTTGGATTAATTCCCACTTGCAAAGACCCTTACATTGGACTAGCCTATAGAGAAGATGGCCACCCTCAATATCACCTTAAAACAACACTCAAATGGAGAGAAACTACACTCACACTAGGATGAGAAGAAGACATCAGAAGTATACAGCTAGCCCAAGATCCTGGACCTGACTCATATGATCATTTATGTTTTCTTGACTCCTTGGTACTTTGTATATGAATCAAATGTTTTCCTATCATGAGCACGATCATATGCTAATTTAAAAAATCAATACAGTTGTTGAGTTTGCTGCTAAAAAAAAAAAAAAAATGGGCAAAGAACCTAAACAGACATTTTCCCAAAGAAGATATAACTATGACCAGCAGACACTGAAAAGGTTCTCCACATCACTAATCATCAAAGAAATGCTAATCAAAACTGCAGTGAGATATCCCCTCATACCTGTCAGGATGGCTATTATCAAAAAGACAATAAGTAACGAGTGCTGTTAAGGATATGGAGAAAGGGGAACCCATGTACACTGATGGTGAAATGTAAACTGGTACAGCCACCATGGAAAACATTATGGAGATGTCTCAGAAATTAAAAATAGAACTGCCATATAATCTAGCAAGTTTACTTCTGAGTAAGTAAAATTTCTTACCTGAAGAAAACAAATAAATTCTTAAAGATATATGCACCCCTATATCTTTGCAGCCTATACACAATAGCCAAGATATGCAAGCAACTTAAATGTCCATCAATAGATGAATGTATAAAGAAGATACAATACACACACACACACACACACACACACACACGGAATGTTACCCAGCCATTAAAAAAGAAGAAATCTTATCATTTTTGACAACATGAATGGACCTAGAGGGTATTATACTAAGTGATATAAATCAGATAATATATGATGATTTCACTTAAATGTGAAATACTATATATTGTGTTTGATTTCACTATCAAACACTATATGATTTCACTTATGTGTGAAATCTTAAAAGCAAAACAACTGAACAAAAAGAACAGAAACAGATTCATAGATACAGAGAATAAACTGTTGGTTGTCAGATGGGAGGATGAGTAAAACAGGTGAAGAAGATTAAGAGGTATAAACTCCCAATTATAAAACAAATAAGTCACGGGAATGTAAAATATATTGTAGTCAATAATATTATAATAACTTTGCATGGGCACAGATGGTAACCAGGTTTATCAGGGTGGTCATTTCACAAAATATAAGAAGATCTAATCATTACGTTGTCTATTTGAAATAAATGTAACATTGTAAGTATATACATTTATATTTCAATAAAAAATAATGAAAAAAAAAATCCTCTGTGTTCACAAGGGAAATCAAGAGAACCTGCTGTCAGCAGACCCAGCTGCAGGAGGTGGTGCTGAAATATAAGAAGACTCCAACCTCTCGAGCTGATGACAGATAATGTGAAACTGCGCCATGTCTCGGCAGCACGGGGCTTCTCTTTCTTAGTCACTTCTATTTCAACAACCTCGTGTGGAAATTCCAACAAGCCTTCCTTGTATAGCTCTTTAAAAGTAAACACGGCCTAGACTTCCTCTGCCCACAAGCTAGTCAACAGTATTCAGAAGAAGATCCAGTAAGTCTGGTGTCTTCCTTGCTGAACCAGTCAAAACCGGAAAAGGATGCTGTATTGGAACAGTCCTCTCACTTAATGAAGACTTCTAGTTTCATTTCTCCCCACCACCATTCCCCTTTTATTCATTAACTTGTGCATTCAGTCAGCAGAGGGACCATGGGGATCCAAGACACTTTCATTGAACTTACACTGATGACAGTACAAGTTGCAGTGTGAGGAATACAAAGCCATAAGGTTTGGACCTCTTTCAGCAGGAACTCAGTCCTGGAGGATAATGGGTGGAAACAAATACTTGTATTCCTCAGAGTTAGATGCAACAGTTCAGCTCAGTTCAGTTCAATCACTCAGTCGTGTCTGACTCTGTGACCCCCATGAACTGCTGCATGCCAGGCTTCCCGGTCCATCACCCACTCCCAGAGCTTGCTCAAGCTCATATCCATCAAGTCAGTGATGCCATCCAACCATCTCATCCTCTATCATCCTCTACTCTTCCTGCCTTCAATCTTGCCCAGCATCAGGGTCTTTTCCAATGAGTCAGTTCTTCTCATCAGGTGGCCAAAGTATTAGAGCTTCAGTATCAGTCCTTCCAATGAATATTCAGGGTTGATTTCCTTTAGGATTGATGGGTTTGATCTGCTTGCAGTCCAAGGGACTCTCAAGAGTCTTCTCCAACACCACAGTTCAAAAGCATCAATTCTTCGGAGCTCAGCTTTCATTATGGTCCAGTTCTCATATCCATACATGACTACTGGAAAAATCATGGTTTTTGACTATACAGACCATTGTCGGCAAAGTAATGTCTCTTGCTTTTTAATATGCTATCTAGGTTTGTCATAGCTTATCTTCCAAGAAGCAAGCATCTTTTAATTTCATGGCTGCA
Organism: Oryx dammah; assembly: GCF_014754425.2. Lineage (NCBI taxonomy): Eukaryota > Metazoa > Chordata > Mammalia > Artiodactyla > Bovidae > Oryx > Oryx dammah. Next base: position 91,195,165 of record NW_024070187.1, read on the forward strand.
GTCTACCATCTGCAATGATTTTGGAGTCCAAGAAAATAAAGTTTGTCACTGTTTCCATCATTTCCCCATCTATTTGCCATAAAGCGATGGGACAGGATACCATGATCTTCATTTTTTGAATGGTGAGCCAACTTTTTCACTCTCCTTCACTTTCATGAAGAGTTTCTTTAGTTCTTCTTCTCTTTCTGCCATAAGGGGGGTGTCATCTGCATATCTGAGGTTATTGATATTTCTCCCGGCAATCTTGATTCCAGCTTGTGCTTCATCCAGCCTGGCATTTTGCATGATGTACTCTGCATATAAGTTAAATAGGCAGGGTGACAATATACAGCCTTGACATACTCTTTTCCCAATTTGGAACCAGTCTGTTGTTCCATGTCTAGTTCTAACTGTTGCTTCTTGACCTGCATACAGATTTCTCAAGAGGCAGGTTAGGTGGTCTGGTATTCCCATCTCTTTCAGAATTTTCCAGTTTGTTGTGACCCACACAGTTAAAGACTTTAGCATAGTCAATGAAGCAGAAATAGATGTTTTTCTGGAATTCTCTTGCTTTTTCTATGATCCAGCAGATGTTGGCAATTTAATCTCTGGTTCTGCTGCCTTTTCTAAATCCAGATTGAACATCTGGAAATTCTCAGTTCACATACAGTTGAAGCCTAGCTTGAAGGATTTTGAACACTACTTTACTAGCATGTGAAATGAGCGCAATTGTGTAGTAGTTTGAAAATTCTTTGGCATTGCCTTTCTTTGGGATTGGAATGAAAATTGACCTTTTCCAGTCTTGTGGCCACTGCTGAGTTTTCCAAATTTGCAGGCATATTGAGTGCAGCACTTTCACAGCATCATCTTTTAGGATTTTAAACAGCTTAGCTGGAATTCCATCACCTCCATTAGCTTTGTTTGTAGTGATGCTTCCTAAGGCTCACTCAGCTTCTCACTCCAGATATCTTCCTGGTATCTCTAATTTTCTTGAAGATATCTCCAGTCTTCCTCATTCTATTGTTTTCTTCTATTTCTTTGCATTGATCACTGAGGAAGCCTTTCTTATCTCTCCTTGCTATTCTTTGGAACTCTGTATCCAGATGTATATATCTTTCCTTTTCTCCTTTGCTTTTCACTTCTCTTTTCTCAGCTATTTGTAATGCCTCCTCAGACAGCCATTTTGCTTTCTTGCATTTCTTTTTCTTGGGGATGGTCTTGATCACCACCTCCTGTACAATGCCACAAACCCCTGTCCATAGTTCTTCAGGCACTCTGTCTATGAGATCTAATCCCTTGAATCTATTTGTCACTTCCACTGTATAATCTTAAGGGATTTGATTTAGCTCATACCTGATTGTTCTAATGGTTTCCCCTACTTCCTTCTATTTAAGTCTGAATTTTGCAATAAAGTGTTCATGATTTGAGCCACAGTCAGCTCCTGGTCTTGTTTTTACTGACTGTATTGAGCTTCTTCATCTTTGGCTGCAAAGGATATAATCAATCTGAAATCTATATTGGACATCTGGTGATGTCCACGTGTAGAGTCATCTCTTGTGTTGTTGGAAGAGGGTGTTTGCTATGACCAGTGTGTTCTCTTGGCAAAACTGTTAGCCTTTGCCCTGCTTTGTTTTGTACTCCAAGGCCAAATTTGCCTGCCCCTCCAGGTATTTCCTGACTTCCTACTTTTGCCTTCCAGTCCCCTATGATGAAAAGGATATCTTTTTTTGTTATTAGTTCTAGAAGGCCTGGTAGGTCATCATAGAACCATTCAATTTCAGCTTCTTCTGCATTAGTGGTTGGGCATAGACTTGGATTACTGTGATATTGAATGGTTTGCCTTGGAAACGAACAGAGATCATTCTGTCGTTTTTGAGATTGCATCCAAGTACTGCATTTGGACTCTTTTGTTGACTATAATGGCTACTCCATTTCTTCTAAGGCATTCTTGCCCACAGTAGTAGATATAATGGTCATCTGAACTAAATTCACCCATTCCAGTCCATTTCATTTTACTGATTCCTAAAATGTTGATCACTCTTGCCATCTCCTGTTTGACCACTTCAAATTTACCTTGATTCATGGACTTAATATTCCAGGTTACTATGCAATATTGTTCTTCACAGCATTGGACTTTACTTCCATCTTCAGTCACATCCACAACTGGGTGCTCTTTTCACTTTGGCTCCCTCTCTGCATTCTTTCTGAAATTATTTCTCCACTCTCCTCTAGTCGCATTTTGGTATCTACTGATGTGGGGAGTTTTTTTCATTCAGCGTCATATCTTTTTTGCCTTTTGATACTGTGGCAACCCACTCCAGTACTCTTGCCTGGAAAATCCCATGGATGGAGGAGCCTGGTAGGCTGTAGTCCATGGGGTCACAAAGAGTCAGATACAACTGATTGTCTTCACTTTCACTTTTCACTTTCCTGCATTGGAGAAGGAAATGGCACACAGAATCGGACATGACTGAAGTGACTTAGCAGTAGCAGGCAAGAATACTGAAGTGGTTTGCCATTCCCTTCTCTAGTGGACCACGTTTTGTCAGAACTCTCCACCATGACCCGTCCACCTTGGGATGTCCCTACACAGCATGGCTCATAGCTTCATTGAGTTAGACAAGGTTGTAATCCAGGTGATCAGTTTGGTTAGTTTCCTGTGACTGTGGTCTTCATTCTGGCTGCTCTCTGATGGACAAGGATAAGAGGCTTGTGGAGGCTTCCTGATGGGAGGGACTGGCTGCTGGGGAATCTGGGCCTGGTTCTGATGGTCAGGGCCATGCTCAGTAAATCTTTAATGCATCTTTGGATTAAAGATTAAAGATGCAACAGTAGAGTTGGGTAATTGGTAGAATAATGGCTTAAAGGAGGGAGACCGGTACCTGCTTAACTGGAATCTTCACAAAGGCTGCTTGCTAGCTGTGCCAAGCAGTGCATCAAATACTTCACTTCAGCTCACTTAACTTTTCCATGACTATCATTTTAAAAATCAGAAAACCAAGGTGCCAAGAAAGCAAGTTACACACCAAAGGCCATGAAAAGTAATTAGTGGCAGAACCAAGATTCAAGTCTAGCTCTCTCTTTTCAGATCTACTAATACTCCTCACCAAGGACAAGGACCGTGAAGCCCCAGTCCAATGGCCTGGGGAACAGGGTCATGTAAGGGGATGACGTCAGTGTAGGGGGATCTAGGGGGGTGGAAGGCTAAGCCAAGGACAACTTCTGCACAGAGGAACTGGATTGAGGAGGCAGCCCTCCGTTAGGACTGGCATAAGCACTTGTGTCCACCTTCTCAGCACCATCTCCACTCCTGAAAGGGTTTTGAAATGAGGTGGGGCACCAGGATGGGTGACTGGTGTGGGGGGTGTCTTGTTTCCTTTTCATAATCTCCATTTTCTCTTTTCACCTTTGATTCCTACATCAGTTTTCCAAGAAGCCTGCTCCCCCTTTCTATCACTGTAGTCTTCATAGAAAATATTCTAGTGAACAATCAAATGCTACTGCTAATTTGGGTGCATACTTTACTGTTTCTTACCTCTGAGGCAAACTACAATTTGAAAGATGGGTCACTATGTTTGGGGTAGGTGGGGAAGTTGATTGGTCCCAACCCCAAGGGATTCTGGTACCAAATCTGCGGCCCACCTCTGAGAGTCACTTCTGGTAACTAAGCATCGTTAGGACTTCATACACCAGTCATAGCTCAGCCTTACGGATGTGCAACCTTATACATTATATGACTGGTAATACTTGTGCCAACTGAGAGGACACACCAGAATTATTTCTAAACCTGTCCTCTCTTATTTGTCGTTGGCACGTGCATATGTCAACAAGGGAGTTTCTTCCCAAAACTAATTGCCTGGCCATTCTGTCCTTTAAGCTCTGGGTTCTCTCTAGCCTGGAACGTGGATCTGGCTTCATTCTCATCATCTGCTCTCACGGAGCCTCTTTTTCCATTTCTTTGCTGGGGACAACTTCATAGGTTCTGCTCACCCCCAACCCTCCCATCTCAAACATATATAAACAAAAGCAAAGCTGAACACTCTATAGCAATCATGGCTTACCACCCTTAAAACCACTAAATGAAGGTATATGTAGGTAAGTTAATCACATGACGATCAGGTTCCCTTTTACAATGACCAGAATGGAAAATTATCCCTCATGGTTTAAGCAATTTCCTCTAAACCACTTTTATTTTCAATCTCTCTAAGTTTCTATTTAATACTCATGTGGCTTGAAAGGCTGCCTATTATCACAGACCGTATATATTTTGAAATTTACAGAAGCGCTTGCATGAGCCTGACTTTGATCATTGGTGGGGCGGAGGAGATATTGAAAGTTGTATCACAGTTCTACTTGTTGACCTCAAGGTCAAATAGCAATTGCTTGGTATGGATTTGGCATTTGGCAGATATTTCAGGGTGACTGTGTTTTGGAGCCATAAAAAGGCTGACAGAGTAGCAAGGAGAGAAAAGAAAGCACCTTAAATGAGCCATGCATAGAAGTAGAGGAAAAACAGAATGGGAAAGACTAGAGAACTCTCCAGGAAAACTGGAGATATCAAAGGAACATTTCATGCAAGGATAGGACAATAAAGGATAGAAATGATAAGGGCCAAGCAGAAGAGATTAAGAACAGGTGGTGAGAATCCACAGAAGAACTGTACAAAAGAGGTCTTAAAGAATTAGATAACCATGATGGTGTGGTCACTAGCCTAAAGTCAGACATCCTAGAGTATGAAGTCAAATGAGCCTTAGGAAGCATTACTATGAACAAAGCTAGTGGGGGTGATGGAATTCCAGCTAAACTATATAAAATCCTTAAAGAGGATGCTGTGAAACTGCTGCACTTAATGCGTCATGTATATGAATCGCCAGTCTATGTCTGATGCAGGATACGGCATGCTTGGGGCTGGTACATGGGGATGACCCAGAGAGATGTTGTGGGAGGGCGGTGGGAGGGGGGTTCATGTTTGGGAATGCATGTACACCCGTGGTGGATTCATGTCAATGTATGGCAAAACCAATACAGAATTGTAAAGTAAAATAAAAAATAAAGAAAGAAAGAAAAATTTTAAAACTCAGCAGTGATCAGAGGCCTCGAAAAGGTCAGTTTTCATTCCAACTGCAAGGAAGGGCAATACCAAAGAATGTTCAAACTACCGCACAATTGCACTCATTTCACATGCTGGTAAGGTCATGCTCAAAATCCTTCAAGCTAGGCTTTAGCAGTACATGAACTGAGAATTTCCAGATGTTTAAGCTGGATTTAGAAAAAGCAGAGGAATCAGAGATCAAATTGCCAACATTCATTGGATCATAGAAAAAGCAAGAGAATTCCAGAAAAACATCTACTTCTGCTTATTGACTACACTAAAACCTTAGACTGTGTGAATCACAACAAACTGTGGTAAATTCTTAAATGATAGGTATACCAGACCACCTTACCTGCCTCCTGTGAAACCTGTGTGCAGGTCAAGAAACAACGGTTAGAATCATACATGGAACAACAGACTGCTTCCAAATTGGGAAAGAAGTATGACAAGGCTGTATATTATCCTGCTTACTTAACTTATATGCAGATCATAGAACGCCAGGCTGGATGATCACAAGCTCGAATCAAGATTGCCAGGAGAAATATCAACAATATCAGATATGCAGATGATACCACTCTAATGGCAGAAAGTAAAGAGGACTAAAGAGCCTTTTGATGAGGGTGAAAGAGGAGAGTGAAAAAGCTGGCTTGAAACTCAACGTTCGAAAAAGTAAGACTATGACATCCAGTCCCATCACTTCAGGGGAAAGAGAAAGGGAGAATATGAAAGCAGTGACAGATTTTACTTTCTTGGGCTCCAAAATCACTGCAGACGGTGGCTACAGGCGTGAAATTAAAAGACGCTTGCTCCTTGAAAGGAAAGCTATGACAAACCTAGACAGCCCATTAAAAAGCAGAGACATTACTTTGCTGACAAATGTCTGTATAGTCAAAGCTATGGTTTTTCCAGTGATCATGTATGGATGTGAGAGCAGGACCATAAAGAAGGCTGAGTGCTGAAGATCTGACACTTTCAAATTATGGTGGTAGAGAAGACTCCTGAGAGTTCTTTGGAGAGAGCAAGCAGATCAAACCTGTCAATCCTAAAGGAAATCAACCTTGAATATTCATTGGAAGGACTGATGCTGAAGCCAAAGCCCCAATACTTTGGCTACTTGATGCGAAGAGCTGACTCACTAGAAAAGACCCTGATGCTGGGAAAGATTGAAGGCAGGAGAAGAAGGAGGTGATAGAGGATGAGACGGTTGGATGGCATCACCATCAATGGACATGAATCTGATAAATGCCGGGAGATAGTGAAGGACAGGGGAGCCTGGCATGCTGTAGTCCATGGGGTTGCAAAGACTTGGACATGACTTAGCAACTGAACAACTACAACAAAGAGTTTGATAAGTGTTCATGTTTTCAACTGGCTTAATCTGTTCCATCAAATAGACATAGGAATTTAGGGAGAAGTTCCTTCAGTTCAATAGATAACATGCAGATACTTACCAATGCCTCCATCAGAACAGCGCTCTTCACATTTTTCTTCTCCTGAACACTTGCCTATACATTTCCTGTATTCAGATTTTTCATATATAGCACAAGCTGATGGCTCATTTTGGTACTCTGTGCAATTTATTAATATTTGAAGCACATAAATGACAGTTTTCATTCAAGTGTGATCACAGTATCTGGGACTTGCAGGGAAGTTCCAAGTCAGAGACCTTTATATTGAGTGGCTCCAGGATAGGTATGATACATTTTTAAAGCAGAAGAGACTAACCTCCAAAATTTATATATACACTTCCAACCACTTACCATACATGTCAGAAAGGTCCTTTCAGAGAATGTCTCTACCTTGTCTTTAGAAATCAGTTTCTAAAGGAGGAAGAAGCAATCTAAGGTAAAGCGTAGTCTTTTTCTTCCAGCAGAGCAATGTGTGGGCCAAGGTCAAAAGTGCTGAGTCAAGTTACCATCCCACTTCAAAGAAGCTGATGGCGTGGGGGATTCACAGAGGCAATTTATGGAAAGTTTGAACCTTTCATTAATTTCAGCCAATACAAGCATTATTCCTCTTTTTTAAAAAAGAAATGATTCAAAATAGAATTGCACATGGTATGATAATTTAATAAAGCAAAACACAGGATCAAAATGTTGATCATAAATTTGTCTCTGGAAAGCCTAAAGAATGTATTTTCCATGGACACAGGCACACTGCAATTCCCTCCTTTTCTGTTACTGAGTTTAAAACCAAACAGCTAACATAAGGTCAGTTGGCAACACAGTAGCTAAAGAATTATCCCCTCTCCTGTAGAAATCCCACACACTAATTCAGTGTGTGGCCGGACTAAGACAGCAATGGAAATGCAGGAGGCTTAGCATGTGTGCAGTCCGGCTCTCCATGCCCCAGCTGCCGTGGTTTAGTTGCTCAGCCACGTCCCACTCTTTGTGACCCCACCAACTATAGTCTGCCAGGCTCCTCTGTCCATGGGATTTCCCAGGCAAGAGTGCTGGAGAGGGGTTGTCATTTCCTACTCCAGGGGATCTTCCTGACCCAGAGATCGAACCCACATCTCCTGCATTGATAGGCAAGTTCTCTACCGCTGAGCCACCAGGGAAGTCCCTGACTCCCAGTACATGGTCAGTATTTTTGTTTTATGACTGGAAATGTCCTGTTAAAACAGAATGCACCCTGCCTCATACTATTACCATGTATTTACACTCATACTATTTATGGCTGGTGCTACAGTACTAGGTCGTGGTGGCAGTATGTGTGCTCAAACATGTCTGACTCTTTGCAACCCCATGGACTGAAGCCTGCCAGGCTTCTCTGTCCGTGGAATTTTCCGGGCAAGAATACTGGAGTGGTTTGTCATTTCCTACTCCAGGGGATCTTCCCAACCCAGGGATCGAACCCCTGTCTCCCATGTCTCCTTCATTGGCAGGCAGATTCTTTACCAGCAATACTAGGAAGGAGTCTCAAATACTGGCAAGCACCAAGACCATCTGGGGAGCTTATTAAACATGCCACTTCCCTAGTCTGACCCCCAGACATTCTGATCCATAAATGGAACCCTGGAATCCATGTGTGTGTAAGTGCTCCAATGGTCCTGATACCTTCAGGGTCCTGATACCACACTCTGCACAGCCCTACGCTGGTTTCGTCTCCATGTCATCAGTACCATGTCTCTCATATCAGCAAGAGCCTGGCACCTAGTCAGAGTGTAACACATTTATGGTGAATGATAGACTTTGGAATCAGGACACCTAGATTTGAGGGCTTGTTCTTCTTTAACCAATCAGTTAAACTCTGAGCTCCAAATGTTCTTATCTATAAAAAGGGAACAGTATCTGTCTACACAGAGGTCTAGGCTGTCACTGACAAATATACAGAGTAACAAAAACAATCCTTGCTGTCTTGAACAGAAAAGAAATCACTGAAAGGAACTTGAAAAGTCCTGGAATCAAAAAAAAAAAAAAAGCTGTAGAACCAGGGGAAAGCTATGAGGAGCTGGGCAGCAGGAGCTGTGATAAGGTCCTGCCACAGGAACAGTCCAGGTAAGTCACAGACTTTGAATTTCTCAGGACTCCAAGTTACGGGTGGGAATAGTATGATTGCCCTCCTGGGTCTTATGCCCTGAGTACCAGACCCTTTTTAGATTCTAGAGTGGAAATGAGACCTTACAGCCCCCCGAGACTTGCACAATAGAGGCTTTCTTCAAAACAAGAAATTTTGGAGGCTGAGCAGATAATTGTACATTACAGTGTTATCAGCTCTACTTTAAAGATGAAGAAATCCAGTCGTTATTCAGTCACTCAGTCACGTCTGACTCTTTATGAGCCCATGGACTGCAGCACACCAGGCTTCCCTGTCCTTCACTATCTTCTGGAGTTTGCTCAAACTCAAGTCCATTGAGTCGGTAATGCTATCCAACGATCTTGTTCTCTGTCACCCCCTTTTCCTCCTGCCTTCAATCTTTCCCAGAATCAGGGAGTTTTCCAATGAGTCGGTTCTTCATATCAGGTGGCCAAAGGATTGGAGCTTCAGCTTCAGCATCAGTTCATCAAATGAATATTCAAGACCGATTTCCTTTAGGATTGACAGGTATGATCTTGCAGTCCAAGAGATTCCTAAGAGTCTTCTCCAGCACCACAGTTCAATTCTTCAGTGTGCAGCCTTCATTATGGTCTAACTCACATCCATACATGACTACTGGAAAAACCGTAGCTTTGACTAGATGGACCTTTGTCAGCAAAGTAATGTCTCTGCTTTTTAATGCACTGCCTAGGTTTGTCATTGCTTTTCTTCCAAGGAGCAAGCATCTTTTAATTTCATGGCTGCAGTCACCATCTGCAGTGATTTTGGAGCCCAAGAAAATAAAGTTTGTCACTGTTTCCATTGTTTCCCCATCTATTTGCCGTGAAGTGATGAGACCAGATGCCATGATCTTCGTTTTTTGAATGTTGAGTTTTAAGCCAACTTTTTCACTATCCTCTTTCACCTTCATCAAGAGGCTCTTTAGTTTCTCTTCATTTTCTTCCATAAAGGTGGTGTCATCGGCATATCTGAGGTTGTTGATGTTTCTCCTGACAATCTTGATTTCAGTTTGTGCTTCATCCAGCCTGGCATTTTGCATGATGTACTCTGCAAAGAAGTTAAATAATCAGGGTGACAATATCCAGCCTTCACATACTCCTTTCCCACTCTGGAGGTCTGTGTGCTTAGTTGCTCAGTCATGTCCAACTCTTTGTGACAACAAGGACTGTAGCCCACCAGCCTCCTCTGTCCATGGGGATTCTCTAGGCAAGAATACTGGAGTGGGTTGCTCTGCCCTCCTCCAGGGATCTTCCCAACCCAGGGATTGATCCCAGGTCTCTCACGTTGCAGGCAGATTCTTTATTGCCTGAGCCTCAGCGAAGCCCTAGGAACCATTTCATTCCTCCATGTTCACTTCTAGCTGTTGCTTCTTGACCTGCATACACATTTCTCAGATGCCAGGCAATGTAGTCTGGTATTCCTATCTTTTTCAGAATTTTCCAGTTTGTTGTGATCGATACAGTTAAAGGCTTTAGCATAGTCAAGGAAGCACAAGTACATATTTTTTTGGAATTCTCTTGCTTTTTCTATGCTCTGATGAAAGTTGGCAATTTGATTTCTGGTTCCTCTGCCTTTTCTAATTCCAGCTTGTACATCTGGAAATTCTCGATTCACATACTGCTGAAACCGAACTTCGAGGATTTTGTGCGTGACACTACTAGCACGTAAATGAGTGCAACTGTGCAGTAATTTGAACATTCTTTGACATTGCCCTTCTTTGGGACTGGAATGAAAACTGATCTTTTCCAATTTGCTGACATATTGAGTGAAGTACTTTCACAGTATCATCTTTTAGCATTTTAAATAGCTCAGCTGGAATTCCCTCCCCTCCACTAGCTTTGTTTGTAGTGATGCTTCCTAAGGTCCACTTGACTTCACACTCCAGGATGTCTGGCTCTAGGTGAGTGATCACACCATTGTGGTTATCTGGGCCATGAAGATCTTTTGTGTACAGTTCTTCTGTGCATTCTTGCCACCTCTTCTTAATATCTTCTGTTTCTGTGAGGTCCACGTTGTCTCTGTCCTTTCTTGTGCCCATCTTTGCATGGAATGTTCCCTTGGTGTCTCTAATTTTCTTGAAGAGATCTTTAGTCTTTTCCATTCTATTGTTTTCCTCTATTTCTTTGCATTGTTCACTTAGGAAGTCTTTCTTATCTCTCCTTGCTGTTCTTTGGAACTCTGCATTCAGGCGGGTATATCTTTCCTTTCTTTTTTGCCTTTTGCTTCTCTTCTTTTCTCAGCAAATCCAGAGAGGTTCATAAATTACAAACGTGGGCAGAGTTCAGGTTTTCACCTAGATCTTTCTCTCCTATCTCTGGGCTCTATTCTTTTATCATTCTCTCGGATTTTTGTGATCTCAGGCAACTCTTTGCCTTCATCCATTCTTCCCAATTAACAAAGCAAGAAATTCTTCACTAGAGGAGATTGGGAGGAACTGAAAGTTTGCTCCACTTCCCTGTTGTGAATGTTATGAATCACTTGGTGACAAAACAAAACTGTTTCAAACCTCAAACACTGTTAGCACCAGCTAGGCCTGAAACAACAGAGAGAGAATCATCTTCAATTTACCAGTTAAGAGGGAGCACTAACCACTGCCTCACACCATCTTCTGGATGTGCCCTCTGTGGGGCATCACACCAAAATTGGGGATATGTCTAATGCTGTCACAATGAATGGGTGAATAGTCCCTTGAGATCTAACTTTCCAAAGCAAGGCTGACAAACTCATGCAGCTTTGAGGAAGCTGACCTCAGGAATTAAAGTTAATGGAAATGTCTAAGTGGAGCAATGAAGAGAGAGTAAAACATGCAACATTTAAAACCATTTTATATTTTATAAAGCACTTTCACATATATTAATTTTTTATTTTTTAATAAGATATCTTTAAAATACTTTGTTTGGCTAGGCCAGGTCTTAGCTGTGGCACGTATGATGCAGTTCTCTGGTCAGGGGTCAAACTCAGGCTCCCTGCATTGGAAATGTGGCATCTCAAGCACTGGACTGCAAGGGAAGTCCCATATTAATTTCTCATACCATCCCTGTTCTTGTTGTTATTGTTCAGTCACTAAGTCCTGTCTGACTCTTTGCGACCCCATGGACTACAGCACACCAGGCTTCCCTGTCTTTCACTATCTCCCAGAGTTTGCTCAAACTCATGTCCATTGAGTCAGTGATGCCATCCAACCGTCTCATCCTCTGTCACCCCCTTCTCCTCCTGCCCTCAATCTTTCCCAGCATTAGGGTCTTTTCCAGTGAGTTGACTCTTCGCATCAGGTGGCCAAAGTATTGGAGTTTCAGAATCAGTCCCTCTAATAGATATTCAGGGTTGATTTCCTTTAGTATCAACAGGTTTGATCTCCTTGCAGTCCAAGGGACTCCCAAGAGTCTTCTCCAACATCACAGTTCAAAAGCATCAATTTTTTGGCAGTCAGCCTTCTTTATGGTCCAACTCTCACATCTGTACATGACTACTGGAAAAACCACTGCTTTCACTATGAGGACCTTTGTCAGCAAAATAATATCTCTGCTTTTTAATAGGCTGTCTAGGTTTGTCATAGCTTTCCTTCCAAGGGCCAAGAATATTTTAATTTCCTGGCTGCAGTCACCACCTACAGTGATTTTGAAGCCCAAGAAAATAAAATCTGTCACTATTTCCATTTTTTCCCCACCTATTTGCCATGAAGTGATGGGACTGAATGCCATGATCTTAGTTTTACGAATATTGAGTTTTAAGCAAGTTTTTCATTCTCCTCTTTCACCTTCTTCAAGAGGCTCTTAAGTTCCTCTGTGAAGATAGCTAGTATTCCATTTATAGTAGATGAGAAAATTTGGAGATCAGAGCTTAAGTAGTCAGTTCAAAAACCATGAGCTCTCACATCTAAATCTCCTGGTTCCAGTGAAAACCTTCCTGTGTTTGTAGATGAAGGGTGTCCTTGGATAAAGGAACACATGTCATCATGGTTATTACAAGCTGGGCAAAAAAAGCTCTGTCTGCAACCAGCAGGGAGTGGGGAGGACCAGTGCTGCCCCAGAGGTGCAGATAGACAGGTGCTTGGAAGTAAGAGGACAGGGATCTTTCTAACAGTTACTGGGGATTGGACTGAACTCAGAGATAGGTGTTTCCCTAGTGGCTCAGATGGTAAAGAATCTGCCTGCAATGCAGGAGACCCCAGGTTTGATCCTTAGGTTGGGAAGAACCCCTGGAGAAAGGAGTGGCTAACCTACTCCAGTATTCTTGCCTGGAAAATGCCATGGACAGAGGAGACTGCGGGCCTCAGTCCATGGAGTCACAAAGACCAGGGATTGGGCTGGGAAGGGGATCAAGAAGGAGTGGCCCTCTCCGGAGCACCAGCAAAAGGTAAGCCTCACCATTGTGTGACATGGGATTCATACTGAAGACCACATCATGGCAGGCAAGGCTGCCTTTGCTTAAGACTAACATCAGCCTCCTGGCAAACCCACTGTAGCACAAATGCTTGAGGGCTCAGCCTAATGGTTAGGGTGCTGGATTTTGAGTTAGAGAAGTTCAGTTTGAGTATCTAGGGAAACTCCAGAGTGAGTCATGAAGAGGAGCAGAGCAGTGAGCTCTTCAACAACTGGCTTCATGTTCACAGAGGCCATGCTTCTCCATCTGCCCTGGAACCTGGATCCTTGGAGCTCCAGGCAAAGGCCCTGGGAAGCACCATGTTTCTGGAGAACAAGATCATGCGGTTTGACTTGTCTCTGCCACAGAGACAGCAATAAAAAATGTTGAGACAGAGGGCTGATCAGAGACTCCACTGACACTTGAATCAAATGGTCCAGTTTGTCAGCTTTGTCACAGCACTATAGACAGTGGCATAGTTTCAGAACTTCCTTCTGGCCATCCACCTTCAGAAAGCAGCACAGCCTGCCCAGGCCCTGCTAAGATGAATGTCAAAGCACATAATAGGGACTTCCTTGGTGGCCCAGTAGCTAAGATTCCACATTCCCAGTGCAGGGAGCCTGGGTTCAATCCTTAGCCAGGGAACTAGATCCCACATGCCATGACTAAAAACAATCCTGAGTGCCACAGCTGAGAATCAGGACAGCCAAATAAATAAATCAACAATCTTTTTTTTTTTTTAAAGGTACAGAATAAACACTTCATTTCCAAAGCTAGAAACAGTCCTTGGTTTTGTGGACAGGCAGCTGGGCAGATGCTCCAATGGGGCTTGTCAGTCCCCACTCCACCTCTGCCACCTCCCTTGGGTAGCTTGAAATTGACCATGGTGGGAGTATCTACATCATGGAAATTGGCAAACATCACAAATCAGAACTTCTAATTTTCCAGAATGTTTGTTTTATAACATTGACCAACACATTCCTTTTATTTTTTGGTGCCCATAAAACAAAGCCTTCTTCTTCTTTTTTTTTTTTTTTTGCATATCACTGAAGCAGGTAGAAGGTCCTCAGATGTAACTCCAATTTCTGCTCACTTAATCTACTGTGGGCAGCAGCTGCTTTTGAGTTCTCTGCTAAAAGTGCTTATCCTTTGTAATTAAGAAAACATGTTGGAATTAGAACATTTCAACCCCCCTGAGACATCCTGAATGAGAGTAATCCAAGTTTATGCTCTTAGATTCTTCATCAGGACGCATTGAGCTTAGTGCATGCAACAGAGGTGCTAAATTTGGGGCTGATTTTCACAAGGTATGGACCACATGTCTCTCGTGCACATTGCATCGGGCCCAACATAGACACTTGAATCAATGACAACGACTGAGTTCACCCTAAATAGAAAAGAACCAAGAGGTGATAGTGATTAAGCTCTTGTTCATGACCCATAGACGAGTTTAGTATCAAGGTGTGAAAGCAGCGCCTCTGACCGTAAACACAATGGTGCACGTGTCAGTACTCCTTCAACTCTGCCACGTGTCTACAGGGCTGCTGCCCCACAGAGCACCCCACTGGCTTCAGGGAGACGTGCAAAAACTGTTGCGATATTTGTTCTGGACTTTGTATCAAGATGCATCACTGCTGTCCTGCCAGGACCTTCTATGAGGATACTGGTCTGTCATCCTGAGCCTTCAGAGTCTTGGAGTGTTACAACTGTCTGCAGGGCATTTAGAGGGACTGGCCCTCTCCCCAGTTCTCTGTTCCACTCCTTAAGACAGTGTCCCCTGGGCTCCAAACAAGCATGCTTGTATCCAAAGTCATTATCACACAGTCTCTTCAACTTTGGTGGTTCGGATGGTAAAGAATCTGCCTGCAGTGCAGGAGACTGGGTTCAACCCTGGGTTGAGAAGATCCCCTGGAGCAGGAAATGGCAACCCACTCCAGTATTCTTGCCTGGACAATTCCACGGACAGAGGAGCCTGGTCCATGGGGTTGCAGAGTCAGACATGACTGAGCGACTAACAGTACTCCTCAACTTGGCATTCCAACCCTCTTAGTCATCCCAGTCTTTTCAGCCTTGGTAGGGATGAGGAACTGACCAACCCATGCTGCCCCTTTATTGACTTTCTCACACTCATATTTTAGAAGTTCTGATTTGTGATGTTTGCATATTTTTTAGTGAACAAAGCAAGCTTTTGCACATCACTGACACAGAAAGTACCATAACAGGAAATACTGGGCATTTTCTCTGGTGTCCCGGACGGGGGCTAAGATCTAAAGTTGGCAACCAAAAAAACATGGGTCCATCAGGATATGTTTTTAAGAAACCAAAGATGCAGCTTAAAATGGCTCTAACAATAAAGAAATATTTTTGTCTGAAACAGTAAGAATGTCTTCATTCTTTTGATATGGAAATCCTCCATGTGTTGTCTTTGTTAAATCTGGATATGACACCTGGAATAGTCTACTCATGAAAAGATCTAGCCTGAGGACAATGTCCTAAGGCAAGAAGAAGCCACCACTTACACTATCTCAATTTTAAGAGTTAAAATGTCTTTCTCAGGCCCCAGATTTAGAAAAGTAGAATCATCATGACTGGCTTAAGATAAGGAGGCTCTTCCCCTAAGGGCCAGTATAGCTTATCTGGTGCGCATGGCTGTGTGGAAGAGGTTGAATGTTCTTATTCAATAGGGTTCTGTTAAAAAATGGAAATACAAGAGTGAATGTTGGGTAGGCAGCCTGCAGGATCCACTGTGTAGCTCCATTCTATGTCCAGAGTACCACCAGCAGCATGGCCAACCACCTGCTCAAAGGGCTACCAGGAAGAACCCAATCAAAGAATACTCTCTCCTCCCCTTACCTCCAGTGAATGTAAGGGGAAGACCAAGAGAGAGGAGAGAACTTCAGAAGGTTGCCAGGTATATAAAAAACGTTCTTCCCTCTCCTCTTATGAACATTGGCAAGCCACTAAACAGACAGGGTGCTTGATGGTGTTGCAGCTTAGAGAAAGGGGAAACACGATGCTGAAAGAAGAGGTACCAGCAAGGCAGCCTGTTTTTCCACTGGTTGCCATGGCAACAACTTTTAACCATCTGCGGGTTGAGCGGACTCTGCAGGAGACAGCCAGGCTCAGTTGTCTCACCAGTATGTCACCTCCAAAAGGGCTGGCATGGGATGAGGTGACTCCAGCAACAAGTGGCTCTGGAGTATGACCCTGTGCTAGAGGCTGAAGAGTTGTGGAAGGAGTTAATTCAGAGTCAGCTCGGCTACGTCTGTGCATTAAGGAGGTTCCTCGGGGTCTCCCTGAGAGAGCCAGCCCTGCCACACAGCGGGCATCCACAATGAGAGAAGCATCCATAACAGAGACACAGTGATGAATAACAGGCTGGGTGGGGCCTGCCACCCTGCCATGGAAGATAATGGTTCCAGCCTCCGTCTGCCTTTCCTGACAAGTCACACAAGCCTGCAAGAGGAACGGGGGAGGTAAAGGACGTCCAGACTGTGCCTTGCTTACCCAGACCAAGCCCCTCTAGTCAAAGTTTTCACTGTCTGGGAGAGAGGAGAAGCGCTTTGAATTGTGCAAATACTGGCTTTTTTCAATACATAGAGCAAAGATTATTTGAATAACAAAAAAATGGCAAAAAGATGTTATGGAGTCTGAGCAAGATGCCTTACACAGCAAGAAAGAGAGCATCAATGCAGTAGAGTTGGAAGCTGGTGACAGTGGTGGGGGAGGGGGTGGTTCTTTATACACCAACAAGTTGACTGACACCCCACCATGAACGTAGAAGGAAGGCAGGGTGCTGCCCGACTCTAAACTTCAAAAATATCCACATTCCACATCCTCACACCATACACAAAAATAATGCAAAATGGCTTAAAGACTTATATACGAGATAAGACACCATAAAACTCCTGGAAAAGAACACAGGCAAAAGGTTCTTTGACATAAATCATAACAGTGTTTTCTTAAGTTGGTCTCCCAAGGCAATATAAATATATATATATATATATATATATATATATATATATATATATCTCCATATTCCTGTTAGGACTTCCCTGGTGGCTCAGATGGTAAAGCATCTGCCTACAATGTGAGAGACCCAGTTTCGATACCCGGGCCAGGAAGATCCTCTGGAGAAGGAAATGGTAACCCACTCCAGTACTCTTGCCTGGAAAATCCCATGGATGGAGGAGCATGATAAGCTACAGTCCATGGGGTCGCAAAGGGACATGACTGAGTGACTTCACTTTCACTTTCATAATCCTGTTATCAATGTCTGGACATAGTGGAGGAAAGAGAGGGTGTAATGAACTGAGAGAATAGCACTGAGATATATACATTACCATGTTTGAAATAGATAGTTAATTGGAAGTTACTCTATAGCGCAGGTAGCTCAGCCTAGTGCTCTGTGACAACCTAGAGGGTGGGATGTGGTGGGAGGGAGGTTCAAGAGGGAGGTGACATGTGTATACCTATGGTTGATTCATGTTGATGTGTGGCAGAAACCAACACAACATTGTAAAGCAATCACCTTCCAGTTAAAAATAAATAAAAAATGAAACAAAAAGTCTACAAATAATAAATTCTAGAGAGGTATGGAGAAAAGGGTATGCTCCTACACTGTTGGTGGGAATGTAAGTTAGAATACAGTAACTACTGAAAACAGGATGGAGGTTCCTCAAAAAACTAAAAATAGACTTGCCATTTTATCCAGCAATTCCACTCCTAGGCATTCAAACTAGAATGCCTTTTCTAGTTTGAAAAGATACATGTAGCCCAAAGTTCATAGCAGCACTATTTACAATAGCCAAGATATGGTAACAACCTAAATATCTACTGACAGATGTTAGATAAGATATGGTGTATATAAATGATGGAATATTACTCAGCCATAAAAAGAATGAAATAGTGCTATTTGCATTAATATGGATGGACCTAAAGATTAATACTTAAGTGAAGTAAGTCATAAGGAGAAAGAAAAATATTATATAGCATTACTTATATGTGGAATCTAAAATATGACACGAATAAACTTGTTTACAAAATAGAGACAGACTTAAAGACATAGCAAACAAACTTACAGTTATCAAAAGGGAAGGGGGAAAAAAAAGGGAAGGGGGGAGGGATAAATTGGGAATTTGGGACTAGCAGATACAAACCACTATATATAAAACAGATAAAACAAGGTCCTACTGTATAGCACAAGGAACTGTATTAAATATCCTGTAATATACCATAATTGAAAAGAATATGTATGTATAACTGAATCACTTTGCTATACACTGGAAACTAACACAACATTGTAAATCATTTCCAGCCCTGGTGCAACACACAGTTATTGAGAATAAATATAACTGAAGCCATAGGAACAGGGCTAGAGGAAAAAACTTTAAATATCAGGTACAGCCAAGGATGAAGGAAGTATTCATTTGGAATACAAAATTAAAATCTTTAAAAAGGTGTTAACCTGTGAACCTCAGACTCCTAGTGGCTGGGGTGGGGGTGGGGTGGTGGTGGTGGTGGTAAGGGATTACAGTTCAGTTCAGTCGCTCAGTCATGTCCGACTCTTTGCGACCCCGTGAATCGCAGCACGCCAGGCCTCCCTGTCCATCACCAACTCCCGGAGTTCACTCAGACTCACATCCATCGAGTCCGTGATGCCATCCAGACATCTCATCCTCAGTTGTCCCCTTCTCCTCCTGCCCCCAATCCCTCCCAGCATCAGAGTCTTTTCCATTGAGTCAGCTCTTCGCATGAGGTGGCCAAAGTATTGGAGCTTCAGCTTTAGTATCATTCCTTCCAAAGAAATCCCAGGGTTGATGTCCTTCAGAATGGACTGGTTGGATCTCCTTGCAGTCCAAGGGACTCTCAAGAGTCTTCTCCAACACCACAGGTCAAAAGCATCAATTCTTCGGTGCTCAGCCTTCTTCACAGTCCAACTCTCACATCCATACATGACCACAGGAAAAACCATAGCCTTGACTAGACAGACCTTAGTCGGCAGAGTAATGTCTCTGCTTTTGAATATGCTATCTAGTTTGGTCATAACTTTTCTTCAAGGAGTAAGTGTCTTTTAATTTCATGGCTGCAGTCACCATCTGCAGTGATTTTGGAGCCCGAAAAATAAAGTATGACACTGTTTCCACTGTTTCCCCATCTATTTGCCATGAAGTGATGGGACCAGATGCCATGATCTTCGTTTTCTGAATGTTGAGCTTTAAGCCAACTTTTTCACTCTCCTCTTTCACTTTCATCAAGAGGCTTTTTAGCTCCTCTTCAGTTTCTGCCATAAGGGTGGTGTCATCTGCATATCTGAGGTGATTGATATTTCTCCCGGCAATCTTGATTCCAGCTTGTGCTTCTTCCAGTCCAGCGTTTCTCATGATGTACTCTGCATAGAAGTTAAATAAGCAGGGTGACAATATACAGCCTTGATGTACTCCATTTCCTATTTGGAACCAGTCTGTTGTTCCATGTCCAGTTCTAACTGTTGCTTCCTGACCTGCATACACATTTCTCAAGAGGCAGGTCAGGTGGTCTGGTATTCCCATCTCTTTCAGAATTTTCCACAGTTTATTGGGATCCACACAGTCAAAGGCTTTGCCATAGTCAATAAAGCAGAAATAGATGTTTTTCTGGAACTCTCTTGCTTTTTCCATGATCCAGCGGATGTTGGCAATTTGATCTCTGGTTCCTCTGCCTTTTCTAAAACCAGCTTGAACATCAGGGAGTTCACGGTTCATGTGTTGCTGAAGCCCGGCTTGGAGAATTTTGAGCATTACTTTACTAGCATGTGAGATGAGTGCAATTGTGCGGTAGTTTGAGCATTCTTTGGCATTGCCTTTCTTTGGGATTGGAATGAAAACTGACCTTTTCCAGTCCTGTGGCCACTGCTGAGTTTTCCAAATTTCCTGGCATATTGAGTGCAGCACTTTCACAGCATCATCTTTCAGGATTAGGAAGAGCTCCACTGGAATTTCATCACCTCCACTAGCTTTGTTCATAGTGATGCTTTCTAAGGCCCATTTTACTTCACATTCCAAGATGTCTGGCTCTAGATTAGTGATCACATCATCATGATTATCTGGGTCGTGAAGATCTTTTTTGTACAGTTCTTCCGTGTATTCTTGCCACTTCTTCTTAGTATCTTCTGCTTCTGTTAGGTCCATACCATTTCTGTCCTTTATCGAACCCATCTTTGCATGAAATGTTCCCTTGGTATCTCTAATTTTCTTAAAGAGATCTCTAGTCTTTCCCATTCTGTTGTTTTCCTCTATTTCTTTGCATTGATTGCTGAAGAAGGCTTTCTTATCTCTTCTTGCTATTCTTTGGAACTCTGCATTCAGATGCTTATATCTTTCCTTTTCTCCTTTGCTTTTCGCCTCTCTTCTTTTCACAGCTATTTGTAAGGTCTCCCCAGACAGCCATTTTGCTTTTTTGCATTTCTTTTCCATGAGGATGGTCTTGATCCCTGTCTCCTGTACAATGTCACGAACTTCATTCCATAGTTCATCAGGCACTCTATCTATCAGATCTAGACCCTTAAATCTATTTCTCACTTCCACTGTATAATCATAAGGGATTTGATTTAGGTCATACCTGAATGGTCTAGCGGTTTTCCCTATTTTCTTCAATTTGAGTCTGAATTTGGTAATAAGGAGTTCATGATCTGAGCCACAGTCAGCTCCTGGTCTCGTTTTTGTTGACTGTATAGAGCTTCTCCATCTTTGGCTGCAAAGAATATAATCAATCTGATTTTGGTGTTGAAATCAGAGGGATTACAAGGGGTCCTCAAATCTATCTTTTGAAAGATGGGGTGGAGAGCGAGGGAGTGAGGCAAGAGATGGAACTGCAAACAATGTCAGGATCCACAGAAGGGCTGATGCATATAAGGACAGTGAGAAGCTTCTAGAATACCAATGACATAATCAATTTTGTGTCCTGAAAAGATGATTCTGGCTGCAGTGTAGGAAATGGGTCAGAAGGGAGATGGAAAGAGAGCAGTTAATGGGCCACTACAAGAGTTCTAACAATGGTGGTTTGGAGTAAGGGGTGGCGATAAAAGTGAGGAAAGTAGGCAGAGCCAGATACAAGTGGCTGCTCTTGGAGATAAAAATGGAGATTAAAGGTTCATATAGTCAAAGCTATGGCTTTTCCAGTAGTCACGTACAGTTGTAAGAGTTGGACCAAAAAAAAAGCTGAGTGCCAAAGAATTGGTGCTTTTGAACTGTGATGCTAGAGAATATTCTTGAGTCTCTTGGACTGTAAGAAGATCAAACCAGTCAATCCTAAAGGAAATCAACCCTGAATATTCATTGGAAGGATTGACGCTGAAGCTGAAGCTCCAATACTCTGGCCACCTGATTAGAAGAGCCAACTCACTGGAAAAGACCCTGATGCTAGGAATGATTGAAGGCAGGAGGAGAAGTGAGCCTCAGAAGATGAGATGGTTGGATGGTATCACCGACTCAATGGACATGAGTTTGAGCAAGTTCTGGGAGACAGTGAAAGACAGGGAAGTCTGGCATGTTGTAGTCCATGTGATCACAAACAGTCGAGCAGGACTTAACAGCTGAACAACAACAACAAGGGAGAGGAAGGAATTAAAGATGACTTATTGGTTTCTAATCAACTAGGTGAATGCTTTCATTTCAGACTTGGAATAGTGGAGGTAAAGCAGATTTTAAACTAAGTTCACTTTGGGATATGATTGGTTAGAGGAATCTCAGAGGCCTCTATGTAGCCATGACCACCAGACTATTGAATAGATACTGATGTGAGTGGACTTCCATCTAAATTGGAAGTAGAGAAGAGACAAGTTTGCCTTGGGGGAAACTTCACAGTAAGAAGAGAATGTTAAAGTCTGGTTAGACAAAGAGGAGACACTGACAAAGGAATACAAGGACAAGAGGATTATCTAGGGACACCTGGGGCTGTAGAACAGCAGACATTACAGAGTGATACACCAAAACCTTCTAAGTTAAATAAAGGTGCTTTTGCTGGAAACCGTTGACTTTTATTCTTAGCATCCAGAACCCCATCCATATGTGGCAATAACAGAAATGTATTGACAGCTAAGATAAAGGGCTTCCCTGGCGGCTCAGTGGTAAAGAATCTCCCTCTAATGCAGGAGACACAGGTTCAATCTGTGAGTTGGGAAGATCCCCTGGGGAAAGAAATGGCAACCCATTCCAGCATTCTTGCCTGGGAAATCCCATGGACAGAGGAGCCTGGTGGGCTACAGTCCATGGGGGCTGCAAAAGAGTTGTACATGATTTAGTGACTCAACAATAACAAGCTAAGATAAAAAGCAGATGATGAGTTAATATGTTCATTATAGAATCTGAACAGCAGAAAGAGAATGACCTTTTTGTTACAGCTCACTGGGCTGAGCTGGAAAACTTGACCATCACTTTGACATTAGTAGGGGATAGCCTCACTGTTCTCAGAAAACTTTCTAATCACAGAAGCTTCACACTCAGCTGCTGCTGGGCCTAACGTGACTGCAGAGCAGAGAACTGATGCACAATCTGATTTTGCAATCTCAGGGCCAAGAAGTTGGACAGGGCCCAGAATTTGTTGGATTACTTCAGAGTTTTAGGGGTTTTTCTCCCCTCTTTGAGGAACATTTCAGCCTAATGAAGAAAGTCTCAAAACCCACAATATTTAATTTCTTTAAAAAGCAATCAACCAAAATCAGATAAAACTTTGAACACAGAAATAATAGGCAACATAGCCCTCTTGTCAGTACTGCAGGATCTTTACCAGTGGGCCTGCCTTTCCCTTTCAGCAGGCTGGTTTGGTAAGTAACATCGCCACCTAGCAGTCTTCTGGAAAAATCACCACCCGAGTACAGAGGAAAGAAGCTTTAGACAGTTTAGATTTGTCTGGGATTCAGTATATGTGAGATGAATTTGAGCAAAACTTGAAATATGAATGTAATTACCTTTGAAAATATCTTTTCCTCAAATATGGGTATTGAAATGATTGTCTGATAAACAACCTTATAACAGACTGTAATAAGCAATTCCGTCAAGATGAAAATGAAGGCAAAAGGCAAAACAGTCAATTGATAAAACCTCAGTACATTTGTAGCTAATACAAGCCTCCACTGGTGGCTTCTTAGGGAAAAGAGATCAGTAATTTTGTTCAAAGTGTATAGTGGGGAACAGTTTTTTGGCCAGAGAGCCTTTATATAAGAAATCACATGTTAATGGAAACCTAAGTGACATTTTAATTCATGTCAGGAGCTTGACTCACAAACTAAGCCAAAGTTGCTTCTAAAAAAGACAAATAAGCACTTGAAAATCTGCTGGACCAGATTGTACCTGTAGTCAACACTAATGTTATTATACACTTAAAAATTAAGAGGATAGATTTCACATTGTGTTCTTCTCACAATAAAACAAATTCAAAATAATAAACTTTTGTGTTTTCACAAAGGTAAAAAATCTAACATTTATTGAGTGCTTACTGTTTGCCTAAACACTGAGTGAAGCAGTTTTCCATCGCTGGTAGGCTCCCTGTGTTGCTGATGTTTAGTTGCTAAGTTGTGTCCGACTCTTTGCGACCCCATGTACTATAGCCCACCAGGCTCCTCTGTCCATGGGATTTCCCAGGCAAGAATACTGGAGTGGGTTGCCATTTCCTTCTCTGGGGAATCTTCCTGGTCTAGGGATTGAACCCAAGTCTCCTGCAGCTGAGCCACCAGGGAAGCACCGGGGAAGCACCTATAGGTCTGTCCAAGAAGGTATCTGTGTCACTAGCGCCAATGGCACAGAGGGACGGAACCATGGGGACAGCGTAAGGCAGGTAAGTCTTGGAGTGAGGATGCAACCCAGACAAGTCTGATTTCAGAACCTGAGCTCTTACCTGCTAGGCTATAATACTTTCCTGCTATGCTAAAAGGCTGAAGTAAATGTCAGATGTGCAGCAAGTTAAAACACTAGTTAACAGAATAGAGAAAGTTTCTCTTTTCTAGTCGAGTTGCTTTTGAAATGGCATGAAAGAAAATGCTCTCAATTTGGTCACAATGGCATTTGTCTCCTACGATATTACAAGCCACTTAAAAATTACCAGGATCTTATCCCTTGAATCATTTAAAACTCTGCCCTGGATCCTCTGTTCAATGCCTTTAACTAGCTGGACTGGTAGGTACTTTGACCAATCATGCTGTCTCTTTAGTGACATTTTGCTATTTTTTAAAGATTTTTTTTTTTTGGATGTGGACCATTTTTAAAATCTTTATTGAATTTGTTACAATATTGTTTCTGTTCTGTGTTTTAGTTTTTTGGCCATGAGACATGTAGCTTCCCAACCAGGTATCAAACCCACAGCCCCTGTGCTGGAAGGTGAAGTCTTAACCACTGGACCACCAGGGAAGTCCCTCATTTTGCTTTTTGATATCTTGAGAGAGAATTCCCTTCTTGTACCTGTCACGGCTGTGCCTTTAGCCATCAGTGAGTCTGTCTGTCCTGTCCACTTTCACTAAGGGATCTGAGGGGATGACTTGTGCAAACATTTCTCTGCAGGGAATTTGTATATTGCATATGGCTCATGCAATATAGATCAGTGCTTCTCAGACTTTAAGGTTGCATTTAAATCACCTAGGAATCTTGTTAAAATGTAGGATCTGAGATTCCGCCTTTGTAACAAGCTCTTAGACAAAGCAAATGATGCTAGTCCGTAGACCACAATTCCAGTACCAAGGTGCTCAAGTATTCTTTCTGGGAAATCCTTGGACAGAGGAGCCTGGCAGGCTACAGTCCATGGAGTCGCAAAGAGTCAGACATGACTAACTGACAAGACAACAATAACTCAAAACTACCCAGTTTTCCTTTATCTAAGAGAAAATCTGGTTTGATTCCAAACTCAGGGAGAAAAAAAAAACCTCCCTATCATATTCTCATTTTTCCCTAAGTTTGTATATATATGATCATAAGAAATCAGATTTGATATAAACCAAGTTAGGTTTTTATGTTTTCAAACAAGGTATCTACAAAAATTACTTTTTAAATAAAAAATTTCCATGTGGGCCCTAAATCTATGGTTTCAAAACACTTTTTCTTCTTGGCTTCAAAGGTTTTGAAATGTATATCCCTATTGTAAATGAGATCATGGAGAATTTGACTTGAAACTTCTAGAGCCATCTGGCTACTAAAGAGCTGCCCATTTTCCAGTCCAATCTTGGGGCAGGCAAGTATAAAGTTTCTTTGGTCAGTATAAGCTAAATCCCAAACTCTGGACAATAAAAGGAACAAAATCAGATTTTAGAACTGGTGTGAAATTAGCTCCTTGACAGTCCTTTTTAAATAAGAGCCAACTGTGGAATTTCCTGGATTTATTCAGAGTTCTCTTTCAGTTACCTTTGTTCCTACGCTCTTCCTGTTACTGTCAGCATCGCTCATTTTTGTTCTGACAAGGAGATATACAATCTCTATAACAGAGGCAAATGGAAAACTCCTACACTTGGGTCCCAAACTCAAATTGCACAAGTGGCCACAAATGAAATGAATGAGACATAGTCAGAAATTGATCACGTCAAAAGAAAAACAAATCATTCCCTGAAAATTCAATATAAATGACCAGAATAATGTTATTCAGCTGAGGGATGCGTTAGTAGAAGAACAGTGTCTACGACAAAGGAGGTGATGGGTTTCCTCTGTTTGGTATTGGCAAAGCTATATTTGGGCTAGTGTGGTGTTCAGAAGTGTGTGCATGCAAGAGTGTGTGTGAGAGAGAGTCAGAGAAGGCCTAGTGAGACAGAAGGAGGGACAGTCATGATTTTAGGAGAAACAGAGAAAAAGATGAATGGATTTCAAAAAGATAATCCAGCTGGTGGTTTATCTTTCTCAAGATAAATGATTGGAAAAAATATGGTGAGAAAGCTTCAAACTGTCATAGATTAAAAGGATATTTACCTTTGAAATGTGTTCATTTGGGTTTTAGAGTGAAAGTTAAACCTATTGACAATGGATGAATGGGTAGATGGATGGGTGGACACACAGGCCATTGACTGAACACAATTCTAGGTGCCATGCACTCTGTCAAGAATTCTAAATAGACTACATGATTTTATTCTCCAAAAACAAATCCTTTAAAATTAGTATTATCCTCATATGAAAACTGATAATTCTGAGGCGTAGCAAACTACAGTCATTGACCAAGTGACTCCATACTTTGTACTGTTAACATCCAGTTCACAACCCTGTGCAGTGATCATTGGAAGTTCACTGCTCAGCAGATCTCCCTCAAAGAAACACCTTGCTGGCCAACTGGGAGAAGGGCAGTCAGCCGACAGTCTCCAGCTGCTTACACCCTCAGGCTCTGCTTCAGCTTTCTACCAGTGACCGTGCTGCTTCTGAGAAGCCCCTGCCAGTGACTGGACATGCCAGTGTCGGGGTAGAGGGGATGGTAGGGCTGGATCTCTGCCCACCATGGGGCTCATCTGATGGACAGTCTTTTCTTGGGAGCTCCTGTTGAGTTGTCCCAGACTGTCAGATCAGTGTTGCAATCAGACGAGCGTTGCCTCACTGGGCAAACCCACCCCTGTCTCCTCCCCACTTTGATATATCCTAGGAGTTAGTTGGTCTTCCCAGGTGGCTCAGACAGTAAAGAATCTGCACACAGTATCGGAGACCCAGGTTCAATCCCCAGGTCAGGAAGATCCCCTGGAGAAGGGAATGGCTACCCACTTCAGTATTCTTGCCTGGGAAACCCCATGGACAGAGAAGCCTGGCAGGCTACAGTTTACGGTGTTGCAAAGATTTGGACACGACTGAGCAACTAACACACACATATAGGAGTTAGTCAACAAGGAAAAAAAAAAGGAAGAAAGAAATTTCTTCTCCTCCAACATCCGTCTCAGTATCTGTTTCCTGGGAGGCCCAATTCACACACTGTATCTTCAAATATTTGGAGTCCCATCACATGAAAGAGCAAGTGCTTTCATACAGTGATAAGCAGTTGAATTAGTATCATAAAGTGACTGGAATAGTAAGGAAGTGGCTTTTATATACACAGAAGGAAGAACTTTGTAACAACTGTTGTTGTTTAGTCACTAAGTCGTATGTGATTCTTTGCAAACCTGTGGACTGTAGCCCGCCAGGCTCCTCTGTCCATGGGATTTTCCAGGCAAGGATACTGAAGTGGGTTACCATTTCCTTCTCCAATTCTAACAACTAGAACTGCCCAGACAGTGAAATGGGCTGACTCAAGACTGATGAGTTTCTGGTCACCACAGTCATTTGGGCCAATTGGAGGACTGCTTGGCATACAAAGGCTGTATGCTATTACTATCATCCCCATCCCATACACACGGGGGCATCTAACATGCTGAACATCCACAGTGCTGAGTAGCAAAAATCAAATTAATTAATTTGATTCAAAATTAAATTAATTAATTAGGAAGCCACACAAGGAGGACCAAACCTCTCAGTTCTCAGTAGCTCCAAGCTTCTGGGTTCACACATCCACACTTGTAGACTTCCAGGGCAGCCCAGAGGTGTTCCCGGACAGATCAGCCTTTGCCCACATATTTTTCTTTTTCTTTTCTTTAATCAAAGCACTCTAACAAGTGAGTTAAGGCTGTGGGTTCATTAGGTCCATGGGCTATTTGGCCGGATCAAAACCAAACTGCACACATGCTTTATTGAACAGACTGTAATGTGAGGTTCAGTTATTTGATGAAATTCTAATGATGCCCTCCACGGACACCCGGTTCTCAAGGTCAGTACCTTGCATACGAGAGCTAGAAAGAATCTCCTTTTCAGAGCTGTTATTAAAATTCTTCTCCCTTCAAGACACACCCACATCAATGAGGGGATACCCACTTGTCCCCTTCCAGGACTTCTATGATGGTGAGATTACATAAGTAATCATATATTTCAGATAGTGAAATAAGGTGTGGGAAAGTCTGATAGAAAAATAGTAACCTAGTCAGAATAGGGATTTGTCTATAAGGAGATATTCTTTATGTCTACAAATATTTACTGAGCACCTATCAAAGGTTAGGGAAGCTTGCAGGTGCTAGAAACACAATGATGTGCCTGACAAGTTTCTGATTTCCTGGAGGATATATTCAGATGCCATTGAGACAGCCCACTGACCCTTCATTGAGAGCAGCAAGCAAAGCCACAATTCCTGATTGTGAACCTACAGAGAGAGTGCCGGGGAGTCTCCAAACTTCCCTCTCTCCCATCTCCAAATTCCAGCAGCATCCCTGCCATTTAGAGTCCATGTTTTCAAGAAATACTTTATTATACTACTAGTGCTCTGAAGCAAATGCACAAAATTTGCAAGAGGGGTTTTAAAAAAAAGCAAGCTCAGCATATTGGGGAGCGTCTAAAACTGATGATGCAGCTGACCTCCTGGAGACAAAGGCAGTGGGAGGGCTTTACTGGTCTAAATAAATAGGAGTCTCTGGGCTGAGAACCCACAGTGTGGATCTGAAGCTGAAGCGTGAACTCCACCTTGAGGCAGAATGAGATTCGCCCCTGGAGCTCTGCTTCTTATGCTGCTGGCCTTCAGCCTCTCTCCTGTCCATGGTGAGAATCTTCACTTGTGTTATCACTTGTTCTTTGAGCTCAAATGGTCTTCAGCCATTTCAATTTTTTTTCCAATCAGAAAATGAGGGGAAGTGTGAATGAAGAGGGGGAAACTGCTCAACTGCTCCTAGATTTCTAAAAGTAAGGTGTTCGGAGATTTAACTCTTAGAGGCTGGAAATATTTGTATGTTTCTCTGGCGGAGATGCCAGAGGTCCCAAGTCCATGGGACTGACACTCGGCTGCCTGTTCCTGGCCTTTTTCAGATGCCACTCTGCCTATAACTCATTTTTTCCAGATATCTCTTCTTTACTTTGCCTCTCAATGCTACCCCTTTTTGATCAAACGCTATTGACTCCAACCCATTGGTCTCCTGCAGAGATAGTCTAATACAATTTTTTAGGGTCAGCTCTGACATGAAACATTGCAAGTACAACAGGAGTACTTGAGTACACACTTTCTGCCAAGAAGCAGACTTCCAAGTCTAAATGGGGAGGATTTCTTTGTGGAAATAGGTAAATATCTAGCTGAAAGGTAAATTTTTATGCAACTGAAGGGATCATGAGATTCCACCAGGAATTATCATGTGTAGGATGAGATACTTTGCTCAGGTACAGAGGACCAGTTTTTGTTCTTAAAATGTGGGGATTTTTTTTTCCTGATTTTAACCCTGTTTCACGTCATTTCATTCTTTAAGACCCTCGTCTCTTTCTCCTTCCAGGAAGCTTTTCCATGGTGGCTGGCAAAGTCCTCTGTTCTCATTCATGCAGTTTGGACCTTGGGGGAAATACAGCATTCTGTGATACTTTAGTTTTTGTTCCTTTGTTTCCCCTACTAAAGTGTTAACACCTTGAGAGCCTGGTTCCTTTAATTGCAGTTTTGTGTCCAGCGGAGTGGTGGGCACTAGGGTTAAAGAAAGTAGAATTCCTTAAAGTGCATAAGACAGGTTACCTATTAAAGTAACTAGTACATTTTTTGTTGTTGAATACAAACAGTTGAATTTTTATTATTGGCAGTTTTTGATCATGGTTTGCAACTGAGTTACGAGGACCAACATATTAAACAAAAACAAAAAATATCTTCATGGTATTTCCTTAGAGAAAGAGGGCTAGTTGGGAGAGTAGGGAACAATGATAAGAAAGAGCTTGATCGAGTTACAACTTGATAATGCTCTGGGAGACTCAGTTAACTAGTTCATTTCTGGTTCTTTATGTATTGGGAGTGAAGATTGATCAATTTTATGTTGCATGAATTATAACTGAGTTTTAAGTTTCCACAGTGGCTGTTCTCAAATTTTATTATATGGGCAACCACCTGAGTATCAATATAATGCTGTCACAAATTTTAATAGCTATTGTGTTTTTAAAAAGTTGATTTTATTTTTAAGGTTTTGATAGAAAATGTTTGAAAATAAGCCAAGACAAGCAGAAATGCACAAACTAAAGGCATATCGGTGGAAGTATTGACTTGAAATGTTTAAATCTTCAAATGCACAGTATGAGAGATTACTGATTAATTCTAGTTGTGAATTATATGCCAAAGGGATTAAAATAACTGATTCTGTGTTTATAGGTGTTCTGGAGACCAATAACACAAACTTAAAGTGTAAATGCATTGGAAAGATTTACAACCATTTCCCCATTCATCCCATTGAAAGACTTCAAATCATCCCCCGTGGGCATGGATGTCCAAACACAGAAATCATGTAAGTTGCAATAAAAAATAATGTATGATTCCTCAAAGTGATTAACTTGGAGTGTTACTAGCAATTAATTCTCAAACTAATAATGAGAATCAGTAAAACTTAAGTACATACTTTGTGGGGGTAGGGGTGAGGTCCTAGCTAAAGCACATGCTTCGTGAACATTCATTCACTGTATTCTTTCAAGAGCCCTTTCAGATATATCTGTTGTTACCATTCCTTTACAAATACAGAAACTGAGGCTTAGGGAAGCTAACTGCCCTGAGACATACCACTAGACAGGGACAGAACCAAGATTCTTCTCTATTCTGTCAAACTCCAATTGCCAGCAGAAGCAGACAATTTGTTCCGCAGAAGTTAAACAGCAAGAGAATAAGTACCCACATCAGTCCTTGGTCAGAATGTCTGTCTATCTTATGGAATCATCCTTTAGGTTCTGTCAACTGTGAACCCCTAACTCTGCTTTAAAAATTAGGCTAAGGGGACAGTAATGGCTACAAGAAATTTAATAGACATTTTCTTTTATTGAGATGGTATATCCCCTTTCAATAAGCCCTTTCCTGTACTCCCAGAGACATCTGTGGAATCCTTTATTAGGGCATTTTCCACAGCATATCAAATGAGACAAACATTGCATATAAAGCCCCTAGTACAGTGCCAGACAGAGTAATAAATGTTCAGTAATTGTTAGCTGTAATTATTTGGCATCATTGTGTTGAAATATTCAGGTTGGTTTGTCTGTTTTTCTCTTTCATTCCATCAGAAAATAAGTTCTTTACAGATAGGAATCAGACATTATTCATTTCCCTATTCCTGATGTTTATCCCTTTCTTTTCAGATGGGAGAGGGTCAACAAATGTTGGATTGACTATTTTTAAGGGAGCTTGTAGATCTTTTAACTATCACTGGCTAGAACTGTGATTTCTTCTTCCTGGATCCACCTTGAATGAACCAAGGTGCCCTGCAGCACCTTGAACTACAGTCAGAGCATCCTTCTCAGGGCAGCCCTGGCTTGGCTTTCATTAGCAACTCTTCCCTTGGTTCCTTTAACCTTTGGAAACATTTGTAAGCAGCTACTTTTTGTTTGGGCTTCCCTGGTGGCTCAAAGAATCTGCCTGTAATGGGGGAGACCTGGGTTCGATCCCTGGGTTGGGAAGATCCCCTGGAGGAGGGCATGGCCACTCACTCCAGTATTCTTGCCTGAAGAATCCCCATGGACAGAGGAGTCTGGCAGGCTACAGTCCATGGGGTTGCAAAGAGTCAGACACAACTGAATGACAAAGCACAGTACTTTTTGTTTGTCCCATTTTGATATTAGGGCTTTGGGTTTCAGACTAATTGTGCTTAACTTGTAATAAAGAAGCATGGGATAGCAAAAATAAGTAGAGACATTTTTCATTAGAAAGACATTACATTTTTACTACTATCATTGACAATAAAAATTCTGACTAAACCATGATTATTGCCCTCCAACTTGGAGATGTGAGGTATAGTCATGACCTATTTAGGAGTAATTCCTCTGGCTGTCTAGAGCAGCAGTTCCCAGTCTCTTTGGCACCAGGGACTGGTTTCATAGAAGACAATTTTCCCACCAACCAGAGTTGGGGGATGGTTTTGGGATGATTCGAGTGCATTACATTTACTGTGGACATTATTTCTATTATTATTACATCAACTCCACTTCAGATCATCAGGTATTAGATCCCAGAGGTTGGGAACCCCTGGTCTAGAGAACAGAGGCTTCCTTCTGTTTTTTTATTACCAGTTTCTCTGTCATGAGTCAAGTCTCTCATCTCTCTACCAGGGGAAGTAATACACCCTAATTTTCTCTACTTAAACCTTAATTGTTTTAAAGTGATAAAAAATTTATCTTCTCATCAGAGTCTACATTTCTGAATTTTAACCAGATATACAAGCAAAAGTTGCAAATAATTATGAAAAATTCATGGCAGTCAGTAGTGAAAATACTCTAGTCTAGACAGTCAGAAATCTGTATTTCTATCATGAATTCAGAAACCAAACTGGAAGGCTCTGGCCAAGAGCCCAACAGGTCTATGACCTCTGATTCTGTAGTTTTCAATTACAAGAGTAGAGTTTCAAAGCTAGATGGATGGATCTTTGCCATCTGTCATTTTATAGCTAAAATGAGACACATCAAGAAATCACGTTTTGTTCAAAGTCACCCCAGTGGAGAGTAGACTCTCCCAGTTCACTGTTACCTGGTAAACCTCATTTCTTTCACTGCTGGTAAGACATTTTGGCACTTGGTAACCATTCAGATATGCCCAGCTGGAGCAGCGGCTAAAACTGGGGGTTATGGAGTCAGCCAACCTTTATTTGAATCCTGCTTTATCATGCATTTCTTGTGCAATCTTGGACAAATTATTTAAAGTCTTCTTGAGGAAGCCTCAAGTTCCTCATCTGAAGGTGAAGAAATAGTGTTTCCTTTAGCATAGGATTCTTGTGAGCTTAATTGAGATAATTCATATTACCTGCTGAGCATAGTGGCTGGCACAATTTAAGTGCTTGATCAATAGCAATGGATGATTATCCCTACTGCCTTTGCTGTTGCTTAATTTTCAGAACATTGAAAGTCTTGCTCACTGATGGTTCCATCAAATGCAGATGTCACTCAGAGCAATGGGCTCTGTAAACCTCTCCCACAGTAAATTTCATTGGATTTTTTTTTTCACATAAAAGGTCTTTAAGAGAGAGTTTTCTTTAGTCTATTTTGTTTTCCCAAGCTCAATGGACAAACACATTTTAAAGATATTATGATACAGCTTTTGGAGAAGGAAATGGCAACCCACTCCAGTACTCCTGCCTGGAGAATCCCATGGACAGAGGAGCCTGGCAGGCTACAGTCCATGGGATCACAAGAGTTGGATAAGACTTAGTGACTAAATGGGCTTCCCTGGTGGCTCAGCTGGTAAAGAATCCACCTGTAATGCAGGAGACCTGGGTTTGATCACTGGGTTGGGAAGATCCCCTGGAGAAGGGAAAGGCCCACTCCAGTATTCTGGCCTGGAGAATTCCATGGACTGTATACTCCATGGAGTCACAGAGAGTCAGACACGACTGAGTGACTTTCACTTTCACTTTAGCAACTAAACCAACGTCTTAAAACTTCAGGAGTGAGCCAAACTTGGAGTCAGTTATTTGTTCCATCTCCAGTTCATGTAAAGGTTGTCAGCAAAATACTAACCTCTGACAACTGAGAGTCTGTCAGTTCATATTCAATTCCACCAACTCACACAAACAGTGAGTCTCAAATGGGGTTTTTCTTAATGATCAGACTTCATGCTGCAAATCACCTGCTTCACATCTAAAACTGCCCACCTCCAAATACACCTCATGTGGGAATCTTTATTTTTATACTCAATTCTTTCCTAAAATGCAGGACTGATTGCTTTATTTTTATTTATTTCCCCCCAGAGTCTGGATGAAAAATAAGTTAGTTATCTGCTTGAACCCTCAAGCCAAAAGGACACAAACACTAATGAAATTGTTAAGGTGAGTCAGGCATATCCATGGTTTGTAGATTTCAGTTGTACTGAAGGGTTTCCTTTTTCCAGATAGTCAAAATGGGGATCACTTTAAATTTATGAAACGCTACTAAGACAAATACCTGTTCTTCACTATTATTACTTATCAGATGGAGTCGAGATGGCTCATTCTGGCAGCTCAGTAAACTAAACTGGAAACCAGTGGGCACAAAATTCCTTATTTGAAATCTCCAGGGGAAAGCCAGTTTCTGGCAAGTCTTTCTCTAAGCCTGACTCTCTTGTTTTATTTTTGTTTTCTCACAGCAAACATATTTTGTCAACTTCACCAGCTCCAGTGGTTAAGAAAAGGAGTGCCTGATGCCAATATTCCCATCAAGGACACCTGTGTTCCCCCATCATTCCTGCTCTGGGTTTTAGTTTTGTGTTTGGTTGAATTTTTTCCAGAAAAAGATCATCCCCATCTGCTTTATTTTAAAAATACAGTACCCTACAAACTCAGAGTTTGGAGGAGGAGTCATTAAGGAGGAAAGTTTCTTTAAGGCTAGTTCCTTCATTATAAATGATAAAAGTTACTTTCAATAATATACCTGTTGTCGAATGCTGAATTTTCCTACAAAACAAGTGGCTTGAATTAAGGAGGAAATGATGGAATGCGTTTCAATCATTTTACACCCTAAGAATAGAAAGCATCCATAAGAGATTTAAAAAGCTGCCTGGGAAACCCATGGAATTTTAGCCATACAAGGAACAGAGAGTTCACATAATAGACATCCTTCATTTAAAAGCTCACTATTGAGAGAAAAAAGGTCCTTCTACTTTAAAGATTTTCTTTATAAGATTTACTCTCACAGATAAAGCTTAAGAACACTTAAAGACCCCCAGACCTAAATTCATAAAATTTTCAGGAAAAGCATTTAAAGGATGATATTTAGATGTATTCTTTCATTCATTTAGATGTATTCTTCCATTCTTTCATGCAAGTTCATCAAAGTTCAATGCATGAACTTTGATGAACTTTTTTTTTTAATCACATCTTTTGCACAGACTTTTTTTCCTTTTTGTTTTGGTCTTTGGTGTTCAATTCTTTAATGCTTTCTATTAATCTAATGCTGTTCAATAAACTTAAGCAAATGTTTTATTTAACTATGAGCAATTCATTCTTAATGGAGCATTTTTTTCAGAGGACTGCTCCTGAAACCGTTTACCACAAACCCAGCCAAAACTCAGTTTAGGACTGGAATTCACATGGCCAGGGCTTGAACCCAGCCAAAACCCATGATCTTCCAACCAAGATCACAGACTGGTTTCAGGACCTAATGAAGTTCATGTTCTTGATGTCTCATAGCAGAAAGAATTCAGTGAGAGACTAAGTGATAGCTAAGAAGCGGATTTATTCAGAGAGAAACACATTCCACAGATAGAATGTGGGCCATGGCAGAGGGCAAGTTAGTGGTCCCAAAATGTGGCATGGTTAGTTTTTATGGGGTGGGTAATTTCATAGACTAATGAGTGGGAGGATTATTCCAACTATTTTGGGGAAGGAATGGAGATTTTCAGGAGCTGCCCACTCTTTGGTCTTTTGATGGTGCCTTGGGACTGTCATGGTGACTCTCAGTGTGTCATTTAGCTTGCTGACTGAGGATCAAGGTCTAGTTGAAGTTGACTTGTCTGCCATCTTGGACCCATGTGATTCTAATTGGTTTGTGTTGTGTCCTGGGGCTATGCAATTCTTTCAAAAGTTGTTCCCTGCCCTCTTCCCTCCTGTTTCACTCCCAGCTTGCTCAGGTTCCAAGCTCTATTTGGTTCCCTCTTTCATTTTTTGCTTTTGATTTTTAGATTACTAAAGGTTTCTTGGGAGGGAGTAAAGAGTATCTATAAATGCTACATTTTCTGTTGTCCACAATTCAATGTTTACTTCTTTATTCGTAACACACACACACACACACACACACACACACACACACAAGGATTATAAAATGCCATCAAAATCCTGCATTCATTCTTTAGTTTGATTTTGACCTTTTTGAGAATGTAGCTAGCATTCAGGGCACTCAAAAAAAAAAACACCCAAACTAACTCTTGCAATATTAGGTGGGTTAACACCCTGGGTTTGCGTATGTAGAAGCTGAGACGAGAGGGGTTAAGTTACATGCTCAAGGCCTTACAGCTACTAAACAGCAAGTCAAAATTTGAACCCAGGCAGTCTGGCACCAGAATTCCTGATTCTAACACCTCCACTAAACTGATTCCATATAGGGTAGGGTACCATCAGCTTCATTTTACAGAAGCAGGAACTAAGTCAAAGAGATATTCACGAGTTCCAAGTCACATAATTAGTAAGAAACAAAACCAGAATTTGAACCCAGGGCCACCTGACTCCTAAGCTAATGCTCCTAATTGTGACACTACACTGCCTAAAGTCTTCTTGCCCCTACATGTGTTTTTTACACCAATTCCTCACCTCCTCCCCTCCTTTCCAGGGCCAATCAGAGGCAGAAAAAGGATGGGAGTTCCAGGATGTTCAGGACTCCACCTGAGTTGGCATATCTATTGAGCATGACCCAGGGGGATTGGACAAGTGGGAGGGCAAATGCAGAATGAAATGTAAAAATCAGGGCCCTCGAGGACTTCTAAACTTGCTTAAAAAAAAAAAAAAAAAAAAAAACCTAAGCACCCATTCCTCAAAATCCACAGTAGATTCAGGGGTGTTTGGCCTGATTTAGAACAGGAATAGTAACCCCTAATTAGATGCAGGATAACTTGTTGAGTCAGTTAATTGAGTGAGGAAAAGGGATCCTTAGCTGATCTGAATGGGTTGGGGTCTAAAAGGG
The DNA here is from genome assembly GCF_014754425.2 of Oryx dammah. Lineage (NCBI taxonomy): Eukaryota > Metazoa > Chordata > Mammalia > Artiodactyla > Bovidae > Oryx > Oryx dammah. The sequence goes on from NW_024070187.1 coordinate 91,231,720, forward strand.
AGAATGGTGAAACAGTAAGGCAGAATTTAGGCCATTTATGTCTATATAAATACGTTTTGTAGTTTGGTTGCTAAGTCATGACTGACTCTTTTGTGACCCCATGTACTGGAGCCCACCAGGTCCCTCTGTCCATGGGATTTCCCAGGCAAGAATACTGGAGTGGGTTGCCATTCCCTTCTCCAGGGGATCTCCGTGACCCAGGGACTGAACCCGCATCTTCTGCATTAGCAGGTGGATTCTTTACTGCTGAACCACCAGGGAAGCCCACACACATACATATAAACACATGAATTATTTAAAATCCATAAAAGATAGAATTGAAGAGAAAATGCAAGCTGATCCTGACCAAAGCAGAATGTTCAACTCTGGAAAAATGGAATAAGAAGCTGTAAGGCCAAGCTACACAGGATCTTAGACGGAGAAAACAGGGAACCTTAACGAAGTGAGTTGAACTCACTGGCTCTGCGCACACTCCTCTGAGCAGCAGAGGCCCAAGGGCAGAATCATCTTGATTCTCCAAAGGAAGCAGAATTCTCCTTTGTTTTAACTGAGGGAGCTCAGCCCCACCTCACTGGGAAATGGGCTTCCCAAAACTATGAGTTCTGTCCTAGGGTTTTCCTTTTCCCACTGCCTTCCTTTCTACAATCCTCCTCTCTCATATGACATTTTACAGCTCCCAGCTCCAGGTAAGGATTGGCATACAGCCTAGTCTTTACTTGCTCTGAGATGACATTTGGAGGTACTTTGGAACAGAATGAGTGGTCGACAAAAAATCTGGTAGAACTGAGAAAAAGAGATGGGCCGTGAATCAGAAAGGTAATATTTGAGAGACATGCCCTTTTGTGACCCTCAAGGACAGAAGTTCTCTTGTGTAGTCTCTGTGAGGAGCAGCATCTGGAAACTTTTTAAAATATATATTTCTCAAGCTCTTCTCCAAACCTAAAACATAAGACACTCAGGAGTTGGGCCCAGCAATTTGTAGTTAACAAACTGTGGTATAATAAAAATTATATTTGGTCCTTGTCTCTGGTTCCCGGCACAGCGCTCCAAAAACCCTTGGAATTGCCTGACTGAAAGGAGTGTTTTTGTTATTCACAATGAGCCCTGTTCAAACACATCCAATTTTATTCCAGTGAGGTGACTATTGGTGAACTCCTGAATAACTGCAGGGTCAGGGATGGTTGCCAGAAGAACCAACCACGTGATTAGAGGGTTGGAACTTTCTGGTTGAGTTCAGTCATCAATGGCCAATGGTTTAATCAAGCATGCCCCATAATGAAACCTCCATTAAAACTCCTAAGCAACAGCATTTGGAGAGCTTCTCGGTTGGTGAACACACTGAGATGCTGGGAGGGTGGTGCATCCAAAGAGGGTATGGAAGCACCTCCTCCCCAACACATTATCCTAGGCAACTCTTCTATTTGGTTATTCCTGAATTGCATCCTTTGTAACAAATCTGTAACAGTAAGCAAAGCACTTTCCCAAGTTGTGTGTCATGCTAGCAAATTATCAAATCGGGGGCAGGGGAGAAGTCATAGAAATCTACAACTGTAGTCGGCAAGGCAGAAATGAGGGTAACCTGAATACCCCATTTGCAACTGGTGTCTGAAGTGGGGGCAGCCTTGTCAGAATGAGCTGTCAGGATGTAGGGTCTATGCTAACTGCAGATGATTAGTGTCAGAACTGAATTGTTGGACACCCGGTTAGTGTCAGAGAATTGGAAAGTTGGTTGATGTCAGTAAGCACTTACAAAAAAAGTTTGACACACCCTCCAGGTGGTTATGATGCCAGTAAAATTTGCAAAGCACTGTTCTAGGGTAAGCATTTCCAATGCTTACAGTATATTAGAGCTATGTAGGGAGCTTTCTTTTTTTAATATTAGGTTATTGTTATAACTTACATACAGTAAAATTCACCCTCTTTAAGTTTTCAGTTCAATGGTTTAGTTTGAATAGTCCCTTAGTCAGCTTGGGCTGTCCTAACAATGTATCACACATAGATTGGATGGCTTATAAACAATAGAAATTTAATGTTCACAGTCTGGAGCCTAGAAGTCCAAGATCAGAGTGCAAGCATGACCGGATTCTGATGAAAGCAGAGAAGTGAGTTCTCTGGTGATCCTTGTAAGGGCACTAATCCTATCAGGAGGGCTCCGCCTTTATGACATCATTGTAATGCTAATTACCTCTCAAAGGTCCCACGTCCTAATATTATCAGAATGAAAGGTAAAGTTTCAACACATGGATTTGAGGTGAGACTACCCAGTGAAGAGTGATGAGACTACCTGCAATGCAGGAGACCCAGGTTCAATCCCTGGGTTGGAAGATCTTCTGGAGGAAGACATGGCAACCCACTCCAGGATTCTTGCCTGGAGAACTCCATGGACAGAGGAGCCTGGCGGGCTACAGTCCATGGGGCCGCAAGAGTCAGACACAACTTAGTGACTAAACCACCACCACAAACATTCAGTTCATTTCAGGCCCAGCCCCTGTTCTGTTCCTATAATCTTGTCATTTCCAGAATGTCATACAAATGGAACCATACCATGTACAGCCTTCTGTCAATTTTCACTTTGCATAATGGCTTTGAGATTCATCTGTTGTTGAAGGTATCAATAGTTTACTCTTTGTTGTCCCTAACTACTGTTCCGCTGCATGAATATGCCACCATATGTTTATTCATTCACCAGTTGATAATCCAGTTATTTCCAGTTTTGATCTATTGTGGATAAAATGACTAAATATTCATGCACAAGTCTTTATAGAAACATGATTTTGTTTCTCTCAAGTAAATACTGAGAAGTGAGATTGCTGGGTCATGTGGTATATGCATATTCAACTTAATTAAGAAGCTGTTAAATTGTTTTGCAAAATAGAATTCCAGATAATCAATAGGCAACTCTTGTGCAAAATGAAGAATATCTTGTACAAGGTATCATCTGGAATATTTAGGAAATAATTCTTTGTCATATTAGCTAGAATACATGACTAGGAGAAAACAGGACCTAACCACATATTTTTAACTGCCATTGTGCCCTGAACATGCCAGTGGGTTTGAATTAATTGATAATTGTTATTAAGATTTAATGGCTTCCCAGGTTGTGCTGGCACCCCACTCCAGTACTCTTGCCTGGCAAATCCCATGGATGGAGGTGCCTGGTGGGCTGCAGTCCATGGGGTCGCTGGGAGTCGGACACGACTGAGCGACTTCATTTTCACTTTTCACTTTCATGCATTGGAGAAGGAAATGGCAACCCACTCCAGTGTTCTTGCCTGGAGAATCCCAGGGAAGGAGGAGCCTGGTGGGCTGCCGTCTATGGGGTCGCACAGAGTCGGACACGACTTAAATGACTTAGCAGTAGCAGTAGCAGCAGCAGCAGGTTGCGCTAGAGGTAAAGAACCTGTCTGCCATTGCAGGAGATGAAAGAGACCCAGGTTTGATCCCTGGTTCAGGAAGATCCCCTGGAGAAGGAAATAGCAACCCACCTCAGTATTCTTGCCTGGGCAACCCCATGGACAAAGGAGCCTGGCGGGCTATAGACCATGGGGTCGCAAAGAGTTAGACATGACTAAGCACACAACAGCACATTAAGATTTAATACAATTTCAAATTATTAAGATTTTCAAGTTAAATTGCACTAAAATTATTTCATGATATTGATACTGTGCAGGGCCCTGTGGGGCTTCAGGGCACAGAGCCTTCCTGTTTTCCCAATTTCTTTGATTATAGGAAACAGCCTTCATTCAGCCTCCATGACCTTTGTGCTGTGTGCTTAGTCTCTGTCACATCCGACTCTTTGCGACCCGATGGACTGTAGCCCATCAGGCTCCTCTGTCCATGAGGATTCTTGAGGCAGGAATACTGGAGTGGGCTGCCATGCCTTCCTCCAGGAGATCTTCCCAACCCAGGAATCAAACCCAGGTCTCCTGCATTACAGGCAGATTCTTTACCATTCGAGCCACTAGGGAAGCCCTCCATGACCTTTGCTGCATCCAATGGGCAGATCCAAGCAGCTGTTAATTAGAGAAGGGAGGGGATGCGAGACCAATGAGAAACAGTCAAGAGCAGCCTTGGGGCAAGGCCCCGTTTCCCCATCCATGGATACACAAAATAATATCTGAGCTACTTTGCAGACACTGAAACCCTTTCCAGGTGGGAGAAGAGAATAATTAATGATGGTATACTGTCCACAAGAATGTAGACCTCAGACCAGTTGGACCTAAAGGTTGATGATGCTGACTCCCACTTAGCTCACCAACAATCCATCAGAAGAATGTCCATGAGCTGCTCGCAACCTCTTTGGAAAAATTACTAAAAAATTTGTTTTTTATCTTCCACACATGGCTTTGAGGGCATTACCCCACTGTGACCACCTTTGCCTGGCAAAGAAATAAATCTATCCTTCTCTACTTCATAGAAAACTCTGACTCTGAGATATGATTTGGCACTGGTGTATAGGGAACCTGAGCTTTCAGCATCAACATTCAGTTCAGTCACTCAGTCGTGTCCGACTCTTTGCGACCCCATGAATCGCAGCACGCCAGGCCTCCCTGTTCATCACCAACTCCTGGAGTTCACTCAGACTCACGTCCATCAAGTCGGTGATATCATCCAGCCATCTCATCCTTGGTCGTCCCCTTCTCCTCCTGCCCCCAATCCCTCCCAGCATCAGAGTCTTTTCCAATGAGTCAACTCTTCTCATAAGGTGGCCAAAGTACAGGAGTTTCAGCTTTAGCATCATTCTTTCCAAAGATCCCAGGGTTGATGTCCTTCAGGATGGACTGGTTGGATCTCCTTTTCTTCTCCAACATCACAATTCAAAAGCATCACTTCTTTGGCACTCAGCCTTCTTCACAGTCCAACTCTCACATCCATACATGACCACAGGAAAAACCATAGCCTTGACTAGATGGACCTTAGTCAGCCAAGTAATGTCTCTGCTTTTGAATGTGCTATCTAGGTTGGTCATAACTTTTCTTCCAAGGAGTAAGCGTCTTTTAATTTCATGGCTGCAGTCACCATCTGCAGTGATTTTGGAGCCCGAAAAATAAAATCTGACACTGTTTCCACTGTTTCCCCATCTATTTCCCATGAAGTGATGGGACCAGATGCCATAGGATGTTGAGCTTTAGGCCAACTTTTTCACTCTCCTCTTTCACTTTCATCAAGAGGCTTTTTAGCTCCTCTTCAGTTTCTGCCATAAGGGTGGTGTCATCTGCATATCTGAGGTGATTGATATTTCTCCCGGCAATCTTGATTCCAGCTTGTGCTTCTTCCAACCCAGCGTTTCTCATGATGTACTCTGCATAGAAGTTAAATAAGCAGGGTGACAATATATAGCCTTGATGTACTCCATTTCCTATTTGGAACCAGTCTGTTGTTCCATGTCCAGTTCTAACTGTTGCTTCCTGACCTGCATACACATTTCTCAAGAGGCAGGTCAGGTGGTCTGGTATTCCCATCTCTTTCAGAATTTTCCACAGTTTATTGGGATCCACACAGTCAAAGGCTTTGCCATAGTCAATAAAGCAGAAATAGATGTTTTTCTGGAACTCTCTTGCTTTTTCCATGATCCAGCGGATGTTGGCAATTTGATCTCTGGTTCTCTGCCTTTTCTAAAACCAGCTTGAACATCAGGGAGTTCACGGTTCACGTATTGCTGAAGCCTGGCTTGGACAATTTTGAGCATTACTTTACTAGCATGTGAGATGAGTGCAACTGTGTGGTAGTTTGAGCATTCTTTGGCATTGCCTTTCTTTGGGATTGGAATGAAAACTGACCTTTTCCAGTCCTGTGGCCACTGCTGAATTTTCCAAATTTGCTGGCATATTGAGTGCCGCACTTTCACAGCATCATCTTTCAGGATTTGAAACAACTCAACTGGAATTTCATCACCTCCACTAGCTTTGTTCATACTGATGCTTTCTAAGGCCCACTTGACTTCACATTCCAAGATGTCTGGTTCTAGATTAGAGATCACATCATCATGATTATCTGAGTTGTGAAGATCTTTTTTGTACAGTTCTTCCGTGTATTATTGCCACTTCTTCTTAATATCTTCTGCTTCTGTTAGGTCCATACCATTTCTGTTCTTTATCAAGCCCCACTTTTGCGTGAAATGTTCCCTTGGTATTTCTAATTTTCTTGAAGAGATCTCTAGTCTTTCCCAATCTGTTGTTTTCCTCTATTTCTTTGCATTGATCACTGAAGAAGGCTTTCTTATCTCTTCTTGCTATTCTTTGGAACTCTGCATTTAGATGCCTATGTCTTTCCTTTTCTCCTTTGCTTTTCGCCTCTCTTCTCTTCACAGCTATTTGTAAGGACGAGGCCAGGGGTGGCAGCTGGGAGGAGCCACCTCATGCCCGAGGCCAGGGGTGGTGACCCTGGGGAGCCACCCCGAGCCTGAGGCTAGGGACGGAGCTGGAAGGAGCCACCCACGCCCGAGGCCAGGGCCCACAGCTGGGAGGAGCAATAGGAGGAGCAGTGGCTGTGCAGGCGCAGGAGGGCCTAGAGGAGCTATCCCACATTGAAGGTCAGGAACTGTGATGGTAAGGAGATACCCCTCATCCAAGGTAAGGAGCAGCAGCTGTGCTTTGCTGGAGCAGCTGTGAAGAGATACCCCCACGTCCAAGGTAAGAGAAATCCAAGTAAGAAGGTAGGTGTTGCAAGAGGGCATCAGAGGGCAGCTACACTGAAACCATACTCACAGAAAACTAGTCAATCTAATCACACTAGGATCACAGCCTTGTCTAACAATGAAACCAAGCCATGCCTGCAGGGCAACCAAGATGGGCGGATCATGGTGGAGAGATCTGACAGAATGTGGTCTGCTAGAGAGGGAATGGCAAGCCACTTCAGTATTCTTGCCTTGAGAACCCCATGAACAGTATGAAAAGGCAATATGATAGGATACCAAAAGAGGAACTCCCCAGGTCATTAGATGCCCAATATGCTACTGGAGATCAGAGGAGAAATAACTACAGAAAGAACGAAGGGATGGAGCCAAAGCAAAAACAATACCCAGTTGTGGATGTGACTGGTGATAGAAGCAAGATCTGATGCTGTAAAGAGCAATATTGCATAGGAACCTGGAATGTCAGGTCCATAAATCAAGGCAAATTGGAAGTGGTCAAACAAGAGATGGCAAAGGTGAATGTCGACATTCTAGGAATCAGTGAACTAAAATGGACTGGAATGGGTGAATTTAACTCAGATGACCATTGTATCTACTAATGAAGGCAGGAATCCCTCAGAAGAAATGGAGTAGCCATCATGGTCAACAAAAGAGTCCGAAATGCAGTACTTGGATGCAATCTCAAAAATGACAGAATGATCTCTGTTCATCTCCAAGGCAAATCATTCAATATCACAGTTATCCAAGTCTATGCCCCAACTAGTAATGCTGAAGAAGCTGAAGTTGAACGGTTTTATGAAGACCTACAAGACCTTTTAGAACTAACACCCAAAAAAGATGTCCTTTTCATTATAGGGGACTGGAATGCAAAAGTAGGAAGTCAAGAAACACCTGGAGTAACAGGCAAATTTGGCCTTGGAATGTGGAATGAAGCAGGGCAAAGACTAATAGAGTTTTGCCAAGAAAATGCACTGGTCATAGCAAACACCCTCTTCCAACAACACAAGAGAAGACTCTACACATGGACATCACCCGATGGTCAACACTGAAATCAGATTGATTATATTCTATGCAGCCAAAGATGGAGAAGCTCTATACAGTCAACAAAAACGAGCCCAGGAGCTGACCGTGGCTCAGATCATGAACGTCTTATTACCAAATTCAGACTTAAATTGAAGAAAGTAGGGAAAACCTCTAGATCATTCAGGTATGACCTAAATCAAATCCCTTATGATCATACAGTGGAAGTGAGAAATAGATTTAAGGGACTAGATCTGATAGACAGAGTGCCTGATGAACTATGGAATGAAGTTTGTGACATTGTGCAGAAGACAGGGATCAAGACCATCCCCATGGAAAAGAAATGCAAAAAGAAAAAAAAAAGGATCAACATTAGGGCACAAGTATATATTACCGTAAAAAGCAAAATCAAGAATGCATCAATTCTCACTGGAAGTTTAAGATGACCAGCATTTATCAGATTCTTACCTGTGGTATTATTTAGGGTTCCACCAGGAAAAGCACAGTCAGCTGGGACTTTGAAGAAAAGTCATGAAGGCACTGTATCAGATGTGTGGAAGGAACCAACAAGGAATGTCAAGACACCCAAGGACTAGCAGCCATGACTACATCTGAAGGAGAAGGGGAGGAAAGGGTTATGGAAGAGTGTTTGGAGAGCTGCTGCTTGGAAGCTAAATTTCCTGAAAGGAACCCTGGCCACCAAGGGATCAACCCCAACCAAAACTGAGTATAAACAGGGTGAGGAGGGAATAAATTCTTCCACCTCTATTTTCTCCCACCCTCTCATCTTCTTCCCCGGCCCCAACCCCAGGACAAGGAAGTGTTTTTAAATGACTGGTTTTTAATTGTCTGTTTGTTTTTGGCCATGCCCAAAGGCCAGTAAGATCTTAGTTCCCTGACCATAGATTGAGCCCAGGCCCTCAAAAATGAGCATGGAGTCCTAACTGTAACCAGAGGGAAAGGAGCAGGGCACAACTTTTGCAAGAACAACATAGCTCAAGGACACAACATAAACTGATTAGAATTAAATGGGACCAAGATGGCAGACAAGACCAGACCTTGATCCTGAATCAGCAAGTGGAATGACACATCCAGAGGTACCATGACAGTTCCAAGCCACTGGTAAAAGACCAAGGAGTTGGGGGTGGCCCAAATCCTGGAAACCTCTGCCCCTTCCCCAAAATAGTTGGAATAATCCTCCCACTCACCAGCCTATAGAAACTAACCATGCCAAACTTCAGGCTGAGCTGGCTGTCCACAATGGCCCACACTCTGTTTGTGGAATGTGCTTTTCTCTGTATCTGAATAAATCCACTTCTTACCTATCACTTTGTCTCTCACTGAATTCTTTCTGCAATGATACATCAAGAACCTGAGCTTCATTAGGTCCAGAAACAAGGTACTATGGGTTTGGGCTGGGTCTGAGTCCCAACCACATGGTTAAAGTCCCTAGTAGGGTTTTGGCTGGGTTCGAGTCCCAGCACATGGATTTGAGTCCCAGTCTGTGGTAAATGGTTTCATAATCACTAAACTGGCAGGGAATTCCTAGGAAGCATTTTTTCCCAGCAAAACACCTGCAGCATAATTTTCTCTCTTCAAAACAGAGAGCCCTATAAAATACAATCTCTACTAGTATTTACCCAGGGAAATTAGCAGCTGGAAGGGGGTTGGATTGGGAGAAAAGCCAAGGCTAATTCTATTTTTAAAAGCAAGAAACTGCATTTAAAAAGGCAACACTCTATACCCTCATTGACCAAACTCATCCAGATGGGATCAGACGAGGACACTAAAGTTCTGAGGGGTTAAGGAATTTTCCCAGAGTCACACAGATATGAATGCCAATTCTGGTATTTGAATCCCAGCAGGCAAACTCCATATACCACAATCTCATTATTTTATTTGCCCAGTGAAGGACTGTCCCAATTACAGCTCATACAATAAAAGTAAGGAAGCCTACATATTAAAAATAGTTCACTCCTATGGTAGAAAATCAGTTTGATTTGCAAGCATTTTTTTTTCTCATCTGGATGACAATGTCTCCTTTGGAGATCTGAAGATCATACAAATAAACATCTTGCTATATTTCTAAATTGAGTAGGTCTAGAAACTCCAGCTTGCATCCCTGATCCAGCCCTCTCTCCTGGTGAACTAGACAATGGGACTAACATCTTTGTACCTCAAAGGTGAAACATGAAGAGGGATAGGGCCACAAATAATGTCTTCCTGGCCTGATTCTTTCTGGTCATCTCTGGGCAGTGCTCCCAGCAGGGGCTCCAGTCTGACACATCCTCTGACCTGAGGGTCTGTTTCTCATCCGCTCCTGAACAACTGCCCTCCCCATCAATCCAGAGGCCAACCTAATGCCTTCTGGTGACCTCACATGGCTCTGCAGCTTTCAAGGAAGCTCTTCAGCACCTCTAGGTGGCTGGTCCCCAAAAACACCATGTTCAATTTGGAGACTGGGACAATGAGGGTGGTGACATCATGCTGGGTATGAAAGCCCTGCTTCCTCCCCTAATCAGAGTGAGACCCCTAATTGCATCTTCCGGGGGTTGCACACAAGTGTCAGAGCCAAACTCAGAACCTAGGGTCTTGCCTCTCAAAGTAGGGTCCCCCAACCAGCAATACTGGTATCATTCGAGAGCACGTTAGAAATGCAGAAGCTGAATCGGAAGCTACACTTCAACAAGATTCCTGGATGATTTCTATGCAACTAATGAGAAACCTAGGAAAAAACACTGGTCATACCAAACACCCTCTTCCAACAACACAAGAGAAGACTCTACACATGGACATCACCAGATGGTCAACACCGAAATCAGATTGATTATATTCTTTGCAGCCAAAGATGGAGAAGCTCTATACAGTCAACAAAAACGAGACCAGGAGCTGACTGTGGCTCAGATCATGAACTCCTTATTACCAAATTCAGACTCAAATTGAAGAAAATAGGGAAAACCGCTAGACCATTCAGGTATGACCTAAATCAAATCCCTTATGATTATACAGTGGAAGTGAGAAATAGATCTAAGGGTCTAGATCTGATAGATAGAGTGCCTGATGAACTATGGAATGAGGTTCGTGACATTGTACAGAAGACAGGGATCAAGACCATCCCCATGGAAAAGAAATGCAAAAAAGCAAAATGGCTGTCTGGGAAGACCTTACAAATAGCTGTGAAAAGAAGAGAGGCGAAAAGCAAAGGAGAAAAGGAAAGATATAAGCATCTGAATGCAGAGTTCCAAAGAATAGCAAGAAGAGATAAGAAAGCCTTCTTCAGTGATCAATGCAAAGAAATAGAGGAAAACAACAGAATGGGAAAGACTAGAGATCTCTTCAAGAAAATTAGAGATACCAAAGGAACATTTCATGCAAAGATGGGTTCAATAAAGGACAGAAATGGTATGGACCTAACAGAAGCAGAAGATATTAAGAAGAAGTGGCAAGAATACACGGAAGAACTGTACAAAAAAGATCTTCACAACCCAGATAATCATGATGATGTGATCACTAATCTAGAGCCAGACATCTTGGAATGTGAAGTCAAGTGGGCCTTAGAAAGCATCACTATGAACAAAGCTAGTGGAGGTGGTGGAATTCCAGTTGAGCTGTTTCAAATCCTGAAAGATGATGCTGTGAAAGTGTGGCACTCAATATGCCAGTCAATTTGGAAAACTCAGCAGTGGCCACAGGACTGGAAAAGGTCAGTTTTCATTCCAATCCCAAAGAAAGGCAATGCCAAAGAATGCTCAAACTACCGCACAATTGCACTCATCTCACATGCTAGTAAAGTAATGCTCAAAATTGTCCAAGCCAGGCTTCAGCAATACGTGAACCGTGAACTCCCTGATGTTCAAGCTGGTTTTAGAAAAGGCAGAGGAACCAGAGATCAAATTGCCAACATCCACTGGATCATGGAAAAAGCAAGAGAGTTCCAGAAAAACATCTATTTCTGCTTTCTTGACTATGCCGAAGCCTTTGACTGTGTGAATCCCAATAAACTGTGGAAAATTCTGAAAAAGATGGGAATACCAGACCACTTGACATGCCTCTTGGGAAATCTGTATGCAGGTCAGGAAGCAACAGTTAGAACTGGACATGGAACAACAGACTGGTTCCAAATAGGAAATGGAGTACGTCAAGGCTGTATATTGTCACCCTGCTTATTTAACTTACATGCAGAGTATATCATCAGAAATGCTGAGCTAGAAGAAGCACAAGCTGCAATCAAGATTGCCGGGAGAAATATCAATCACCTCAGATATGCAGATGACAGCACCCTTATGGCAGAAAGTGAAGAGGAACTAAAAAGCCTCTTGATGAAAGTAAAAGAGGAGAGTGAAAAAGTTGGCTGTAGCCTACCACTCTCCTCCATCCGTGGGATTCTCCAGGCCAAAACACTGGAGTGGGTTGCCATTCCCTTCTCCAGAGGATCTTCCCAACCTAGGGATCAAACCTAGGTGTCCTGCATTGTAGGCAGACACTTTACCATCTGAGCCACCAGGGAAGTCCACAGCTTCTGTCATAGCTCAGTTGGTAAATCTGAATCTGCCTCCAATTCAGGAGACCCTGGTTTGATCCCTGGGTCAGGAAGATCACTTGGAGAAGGGACAGTCTACCCACTCCAGTATTCTGGCCTGGAGAATTCCATGGACTGCAGAGTCCATGGGGTCTCAAAGAGTCAGACATGACTGAGTGACTTTCACTTTCAAAAACCTGTAAAATTAGGATCTCTTATGCCAGGTGACGTAAGAGACACAATTTCAATCCCTGGATCAGGAAGATCCCCTGGAAGAGGAATGGCAACCCATTCTAGTATTCATGCCTGGAGAATCCCCATGGACAGAAGAGCCTGGTGAGTTATAGTCCATAGGGTCGCAAAGAGTTGGACATGACTGAAGCGACTTAGCATGCACACATGCTTTAGCTATCTATTCTGTATATAGTAGTGCATATATGTCAGTACTAATTTCTCAATTTATTCCTTCCTTCCCCCTTGGTAACCATAAGTTACTGGGGTCGAGCCCCGGTTGGATCCAGGGTATCTGAAGTGTGACGGCGTCAGCGACTGAAAGAGATTAATTAGAGATATAGAGAGAGATAAAGAAAGAATATTGCAGTTAAGAAAATAGAGGAGAGAAAGAGGCTGATATTCCTTGGTTTACGCAGAAAGCCAATAAAGCCCCAGCACAGGACTTGCTCTGTTCACGTAGGCCACAGGCACCCTCTTGAATAGAGGAAGGTGCCCCACCTTGGGCAGCTTTTCCAGTGGGTCTTAGAAGCCCGAGAAGAAAAGTGAACTCAGAGAGCTCCTGTGCTCCAGGGAGTCAGCCTGAAAAGGAAGAGGAGGAAGGAAAGAACGACACGGGGTGACCAAGCTTCGGTGAGCAAGGCCCGTCACTTTATTTTCAGAGGGAGCTTTTATACCCTAAGTTGTACATTGAGCAAAGTGAAAAATGCAGAGTCAGCTCAACATTCCATCAGTATTAACTTTTATCGATACCAGGTTTCTTTCTGCATACGGTTTCATAAACAAGGGTCTTATTTTTTGTACATTATCTTCTGGCCCAGAGGCCTGTTGACATTTTATGACCACTTTTTGATAAAGGTTGGTCAGCTAAAACACTTACTTTTCCTTGAAATGTTTTTTCTTAAATTCCTTAGCCTGCATCACCCTTAAAGTACAGAGTTACACTTTTATGGAGCAAAGATTCAGTGGGTTACGGCAAAGAAAGAACTTATTAACTCAAAGTCTAATGTTGCTAATGCTAAGGCTACTACCTGTTTTTTCTACATTTTAACTATATGCACTCCCAGGAACACAATGGATAAGGGATGTGGGAACTTGGCAGCAAGCATTGGCTCAACAACATTGCACGAGTCTGGATAAACCTGCCAAGTAAGCTAGAATGCTAACAGGGGGTTTGAATTGAAATACTCCTTTCATGCCCAGGAGATTTATCAACTAGAGCCCTAAGTTAATTTTTTCCAGAAAAACGTGGTTGGGGATAGTGCCCCTGTTAATGTCAGAAGAGTTGGTGAAAGGCATAAAATAGTAAGACAGATTCTGGTTTGGGGGTAGATGTTTGAGCAGGTCCAGGGGGTCCCTCGAGTCCTGATTCACCTTTGCCCATCAGGTCTCTTCCTCATGACCTTTGTCATGGGTGGGATCTGCCCAGGGAGTCCCTTGAGTCCTAAAGCCTCACTTGTCAGGTCTCCTTCGCATGACCTTGTCATGGGTGGGATCTCCTGTGCTGGCTCCCGGCAATAAGTTTGTCTTCTATATCTGTGACTTAATTTCTATTTTGTAAATAGGTTCATTTGTACCATTTTTTAAAGATTCTATACATACAGAGATATCATATGATACCTGTCTTTCTCTGTCTGAATTTATTCAGTATGATAATCTCTAGATCCATTCATGTTGCTGCAAATGGCATTATTTCATTCCTTTTTATGGCTGAGTAATATTTCTTGGTGTATATGTACCACATCTTCTTTATCTATTCCTCCATTGATGGGCCTTTAGATTGCTTTCATGTCCTGGCTATTGTAAATAGTGCGGCAATGAACACTGGGGAGCATATATCCATTCAAATTAGAGTTATCTCTAGATAAATGCCCAGAAGTGAAATTGTTGGATTGTATGGTAGCTCTATTTTTAGTTTTTTAAGGAATCTCCATACTGTTCTTCACAGTGGCTACACCAATTTACATTCCCATCAACAGTGTTGGAGTGTTCCCTTTTCTCCACACTCTCACCAACATTTATTGTTTAGATTTTTTAATGATGGCCATTCTAACTGGTGTGAGGTGATACCACATTACAGTTTTGACTGCATTTCTCTAATGATCAGTGATATTGAATATATTTTCCTGTGCCTCTTGGCCATCTGTATGTCTTCTTTGAAGAAATGTCTATTAAGGTCTTCTGCCCATTTTTTTGGAGAAGGCAATGGCAACTGACTCCAGTACACTTGCCTGGAAAATCCCATGGCCTGAGGGGCCGGGAGGGCTACAGTCCATGGGGTCGCTAAGAATTGGACATGACCGAGCGACTTCACTTTCATGCACTGGAGAAGGAAATGGCAACCCACTCCAGTGTTCTTGCTTGCAGAATCCCAGGGACGGGGGAGCCTGGCGTGCTGCCATCTATGGGGTCGCACAGAGTTGGACATGACTGAAGTGATTTAGCAGCAGCAGCACCCCATTTTTTGACTGGGTTGTATTTTTTATATTGAGGGGCATGAGCTGTTTGTATATTTTGGAAATTAATCCCTTGTCAGTCACTTCGTTTGCAAATATTTTCTCCATTCAGCAAAGTTTTTTTTTTTTTAAGTTAAAGCATCTCTCTACATTCTCCCACCTAAGATAACCATATATGCTGATATACTTTTCACAAAAGTTAATGAGAATCTGACAATCTCAATCTCAATTAGGACATAAACTGAGGCTATTAAGATTCACTGTGCTACAATTATTCTATCCTGGGTGCAAGTCTTTTTCTTATTGTTAAAAATAAAAAATTTTTAAATCTTCCTTATTCATGTCCCCTTCTTTACTATCCAACTATGCCTTTAGGATTAACAAAAGAAATTTGTTTCTAAGTACTTCTTAGAGCATGTGTGTAATGTGAAATGAGTGCTATGTGGTAGTTTGAGCATTTTTTAGCATTGCCTTTCTTTGAGATTGGAATGAAAACCGACCTTTTCCAGTCCTGTGGCCACTGCTGTGTCTTCCAAGTTTGCTGGCATATTGAGTGTAGCACTTTCACAGCATCATCTTTCAGGATTTGAAACAGCTCAACTGGAATTCCACCACCTCCACTAGCTTTGTTCGTAGTGATGCTTCCTAAGGCCCACTTGACTTCACATTCCAAGATGTCTGGCTCTGGATGAGTGATCACACTATCGTGATTATCTGGGTCATGAAGATCTTTTTTTTTGTACAGTTCTTCTGTGTATTCTTGCCACCTCTTCTTAATATCTTCTGCTTCTGTTAGGTCCATACCATTTCTGTCCTTTATTGAGCCCATTTTTGCATGAAATATTCCCTTGGAATTTCTAAGTTTCTTGAAGAGATTTCTAGTCTTTCCCATTCTATTTTTTTCCCTCTATTTCTTGGCACTGATCACTGAGCATTTTGAGTAATGCTCAAAATTCTCCAAGCCAAGCTTCAACAGTATGTGAACAATGAAATTCCAGATGTTCAAGATGGTTTTAGAAAAGGCAGAGGAACCAGAGTTCAAATTGCCAACATCTGTTGGATCATCAAAAAAGCAATAGCATTCCGGAAAAACATCTACTTCTGCTTTATTGACTATGCCAAAGCCTTTGATTGTGTGGATCACAACAAACTGTGGAAAATTCTGAAAGAGATGGGAATACCAGATCACCTGACCTGCTTCCTGAGAAATCTGTATGCAGGTCAAGAGGCAACAACAGTTAGAACTGGACATGGAACAATAGACTGGTTCCAAATAGGGAAAGGACTACATCAAGACTGTATATTGTCACCCTCATTTAACTTATATGCAGAGTACATCATAAGAAACGCTGGGCTGGATGAAACACAAACTGGAATTAAGATTTCCAGGAGAAATATCAATAACCTCAGATATGCAGATGACACCACCCTTATGAAAGTGAAGAAGAACTAAAGAGCCTCTTGATGAAAGTGAGAGGAAAGTGAAAAAGTTGGCTTAAAGCTCAACATTCAGAAAACTAAGATCATGGCATCTGGTCCCATTACTTCATGGCAAATAGATGGAGAAACAGTGGAAACAGTGGCTGACTTTATTTTTGTGGGCTCCAAAATCACTGCAGATGGTGACTGCAGCCATGAAATTAAAAGACGCTTACTCCTTGGGAGAAAAGTTATGACCAACCTAGACAGCGTATTAAAAGCAGAGATATTACTTGGCCAACAAAGGTCTGATTAGTCAAAGCTATGGTTTTTCCAGTAGTCATGTATGGATGTGAGAGTTGGACTATAAAGAAAGCTGAGCGCTGAAGAATTGATGCTTTTGAACAGTGGTGTTGGAGAAGACTCTTGAGACTCCCTTGGACTGCAAGGAGATCAAACCAGTCAATCCTAAAGGAAATCAGTCCTGAATATTCAGTGGAAGGATGGACATTGAAGCCGAAACTCTAATACTTTGGCCACCTGATGCAAAGAACTGACTCATTTGAAAAGACAAATGGCAACCCACTCCAGTACTCTTGCCTGGAGAATCCCACGGAAGGAGGAGCCTGGTAGATAGGCTACAGTCCATGAGGTCGCAAAGAGTCAGACACAACTGAGCAACTTCACTTACTCACTGATGCTGGGAAAGATTGAGGGCAGGTGGAGAAGGGGACAACAGGGGGTGAGATGGTTGGATGGTATCACTGACTCAATGGACATGAGTTTGAGCAAGCTCCAGGAGTTGGTGATGGACAAGTAGGCCTGGCATGCTACAGCCCATGGGGTTGCAAAGAGTTGGACATGACTGAGCGACTGAACTGAACTGAACTTCTTAGAGAGACTCTTGAGTATGCAATCTGTAGATTCCTCAAAGGAGCACCCCTAGTGGCTTGTGAGGCAAGTAATTGTGTGTTTATCTACTGGTGTGATCAAGTCAAAAAGTATTAGTCGCTCAGTGGTGTCCAACTCTTTGGGACCCCATGGACTGTAGCTCACCAGACTCCTTTGTCCATGGAATTCTCCAGGTAGGAATACTGGAGAAGGTAGCCATTTCCTTTTTGTGGGCATCTTTCCAACCCAGGGATCGAACCCTGGCCTCCTGCACAGCAGGAAGATTCTTTACTATCTGAGCCACCAGGGAAGCCCAAAAGGCAGGTAGGGGGATTCACTTTCTATGAATGTCTGTGGTTCCTGGAGACTCTGGCCAGTTCTAAATCCTACTGACTGAGAGGGACCTTGAAGTTCCCTCTAGGTCTCTTTTGTCACAGTAAGAAGTAGAAAGCTGGTTTTTTCCAGCCAAAACTAAAATTCCAAGGAAGATTAAAATTGAGGAAGTCTCCTCACTCCTTTTTGCTCCCTTCAATTGTCTGTGTGCTCCAGCTCCACACTCTTGAGTTCCTCAGAACAGAACTGGGACCTCGGTGTTAACCCATGACTAATAAGCCCATCCAACCAATTTAAAGTAAAAAGTCTGTATAACTTTGGGAAAACCTTGGCAAAAATCTGTGTTGGTTTTTGGCAGTGCTAAAGTCAACATGTATTAACCACAAAAATACTGTTTTGTGTCCTACAACTTTGGGATTTTGACATCTAGCATTCGTGTTCATATCTAGCCCATGAAGTTGATGGAGTGTGGCATCTAACCCAATGCAAAATAGCTAGGTTGTTGTGTACCTGCCTGACTTATAGCTTTAAAAATAAAATCTCCTTATTTTGCATCATATCACCCCAGGCTGTGAGCAAAATCGTGGAAGCAATTTTTCTACTCTTTGCTTTGTCTGTCAGTGTTCCAGTACTGGCAGGACAAGAACAATGTCTCCAGGATCCCACTGCATCCTGTCTACTTTTGAGACAGATAAATTGAAAGGAAGTGAATCCAGGAAAAGAGCATGTTTGTTACTCTCTAGCTACATACACTGGAAAAACTTTTTTTAATTGAAAAAGAAGTTGATTTCTGAGTCTTGGTCTCCTTATTTGTAAATGGGAAGAATAACAGCTGCTAAGGCATCTTCCAGTCCTTAGGGTCATGCTACTATCCTCCCGGCAGCCTTTCCTCCTCCAACATTCCTGTTGGCACTACTAATCATTAAAATTAAACCCAAGTGCCATTTTTGACATTCTCTCCTTAACTTTCCTCTTTCAGTTACTCAGCAAGAGCAACTGACCCCACTTCCTTAATACCTCTGGGATCTGGCCACTCCATTTCCACCACTGTGTTTGATCATGTGAATGAACTTGTTCCTTATTTGAATAAGTGACTTTGTAAGTCAGGAAGGCTTAAAATTACATTTAGAGCTGATGGACTAAATCAAACTCATGTATTTGTAAAGTCTGAAAGAATTTGGCCTCTCAGAGAAATACAACTTCAATTTGATGTGTAGCTATTTTTTAAGTCTGTGATTTTCAAGCTGAAAAGTTTAGTATCAATTTTAAGTGTATTAGAGTATATAAGAAAACTTGGTATGTAAAAATTCATCATTGTATATATTTGATTACAAGATTTTCTTAAGTAGTCAGGAAGACCTGTTAAGGTTGTGATTTCTCTCACATATTTGAAATACCTAGAAAAAGTGGAATATATTAATATTATATTAAGATATTCTACAATCTTAAGAGGAATTTATTCACGTTTGTAAAGATGAGTTTAAGATGAGTTCTATTTATTGGACTGGAGTTGAACATTAAAATCAACTAAAATGGATTAATATTTATATGAATCTTAGAATAAGATTTAGAGGTTAAACTTGATAAAAATGTAAATTTGAAAACCTAAACTTTAAAACAGCATTAATTTTAAACCCAAGCAACTGTTAATAATAGTTCTCTCTGCTCTCAAAATTTCCCCTCCAGACACTGACTTCACTAACAATAGTAAAAAGAGTACTTTTATCATGGAACTGCTAATGTATAGGGATTTCATCTGAAACACTGTAACATGTATCTTGTCTCAATTAAATACATGCCTGCAAAGTCAAACCAAGTTCCAGAGCAGACACCAATTTAAATACTTTGGTTCCAGTATAACTTTTTGTGATTCAGGAAGAGAAAGCCACAAGGTATCTCTTGGGGTCCTACTGAATTGCTGCACTCCAGTGTATTTCAAAAACAGAGAAAATACCTTAGCCACTTGATTTTCTCCAAACTACGATACAGGCTTTACTAAAAACTTGTGATTCATTCTATGAAGCTAGAGCAGCATCTAGGCTGCTTCTTTTGTCTGGCTGGGGCTTGCTGCTGGTCAGATGATAGTCCCTAAAGCACAGCTGTCACAGATGGATACAATTTATAATACAAATTTGGTTAGCCTATAAGATGTTTGTCAGGTCTCTGGGCAGCACGAGGAAATTTCTCTGTATTCACTTTGCTGACATCCCCACTCTTATCATCTGCATTTTACTTTGATTCCCCTTGAATGTGCTTTATCATTTTAAACTCAAAATAAATAAATTGTGAGGGAGTGGGGGTGGGATGAATTAGAAGATTGTGATTGACATATATCCACTACTATGTAAGTGAAAGTCACTCAGTCGAGTCTAACTCTTTGCGACTCCACCCATGGAATTCTCCAGGCCAGAATACTGGAGTGAGTAGTCTTTCTTTTCTCCAGGGGATCTTCCCAACCTAGGGATCGAACCCAGGTCTCCTGCATTGCAGGCGGATTCTTTACCGGCTGAGCTATCAGGGAAGCCCAACTACTACCTATAAAGTAGATGAATGAGAACTGACTGCAGCACAGGGAACTCTACTCAGTGCTCTGTGGTGACCTAGATGGGAAGGACATCCAAAAAAGGGGACATATATAGGTGTATACATATAGCTGATTCACTTTGCTGCACAGCAGAAACTAACACAACATTGTAAAGCAAGTATACTCCAATAAAAATTAATTTAAAAAATAAGCAGCGAGAACTGAATGAAGGGTTCTGCTACTTTACAGATTATCTTTTCCTTCACTTTAAGAAATTTTGGAAGGAATACAGCCTGCTATACTCTGACTCATAGCTGAGTACAACTTTATGAAGCAGAAAAGTTTGTGGGGAGAATTCCAGAGCCAAGTCTTCACAGAGGCCTGTAACCATGTGCTGAACTGAATGTGAACAAACCAAACATGAATCTACGTAGAAAGAAATCCACAATGTGGCTCACCTCTACTTTCTTACCCCCTCACACAACCTTGCTCCACAGCCCATTGGGTGTACCTTTGATGCTGTTCCTTTATAGAAGGTAGAAAGTGAAAAGACTCAAGGATTACCTTCCTTTGGTTTCTCACAGGAGAACCATTGGCATGCTGAGGACCTGGACTGGGTGTGTCCTGTGCATGGGAGATGCTCTCATCTCTAGCCCCTGGCCACTAAACACTACTAGTCATTGAAAATCTATGGGAGTAGACTTGTTTGCCAACAGCATCCCACCTACGAGGGCAATTTTCCTCCCCCATCTCCAAGAACCACTGACCTCAGTAGAACAGGAAAAACTTTCCACCTTATTTTTAACCTTTTGAACTCTGTGTAGGGGCCAGGCTCTTTGCCTTGTCTCTGCTTTAACACAATGAGTAGCCTCATAAACAAAGGAAGTAGTAAGGCTCATCTGTGCAGACATCTCTTAAACCATCCTTCTGCTGCTGGGCACAGAGCCCAGGAACAAGGAGAGGAAGGAACTTATGTTGTGACATGAGCAGGAAAGGAGATGGTAGAACATTCGAGTTTGAAGGGAGCTTAGTAATCATCTATTCAAACACCATCACTTTAGAGATGAAGAAAGGTTGTGACTTGTTGCCTGTAATAAGTATTCCAAATGTGATTTATTACCGCAATAGCTATCTTAAAATTGCCTAGCCACATGCAAGGCTGTTTTAATTCAAAAGGTCTCCAATTCAAGGATTTGGGTGAAAGAACAGTAGCTAGAGATGATCCAGGCAGTCAGTGCAGTGAGGATTGGGGAAGTGAATGGGGTGTGAGGACTGTGCTGGGCTGCCAGATCCACCCTCAGGGCTGAAGCACTTACTTCCCCCAGTTGCAGCTGGCTGCAGCTGACAGTCTTGGAATTGCCTTCACCCAAGACTCCCTTCTCAAGACCGGTCAATGCGAGTGGGTATATGTCCCACCTTCACCTCCCTACTCCCATCAAATCTGAACGGTGACCTAGCTTCAAAGCTGCCTTTGGGGGTCACTGATGCCTTTGCTGTAACTGCCTCATGTTCAAAGCCTCCCACTGCCTAATCTTGCTTCCTTCTCTCCCCCTACCAGGGTTAATCCTAAAACACTCCCAAATCAATGTTCTGCTTGCTAATCTCCTTATCACTATGATTAGCTGGGGAGCCTACCCTGCAAAGGTGGTACCAGATGTTGTTAGAGAAAGCAGAGGCTTAAAAGGGATTCTGGAAGTGAATTCCCAACCAGCCAGCCGGCAATAAGGACCACATCCCTGGGAGCCTGCCTGGCCCCTGCCCTAGGTAGTAGTGCAGTTGTGAATGCTTTGACCTGTTGTGAACTGGGATGGATGGCAAGCTGGTAAAGAAATGTATTAGGAAGTGGATCTGAGAAATATTGGGGAATTATAATTCTAAGAAAAATGGAATTGGATGGTTATGCCTGTAGGCATTAGATAATTTGGAAAAAGATCATAGACGGCACAAAATGATTAATCAGCAAGTAGACTAGATATGAAAGGCAGACAGCCTCCTTGGAGCACATCAGATCCTCCTCTTCCCACTGGCAAAAGGCAGGGAAATCGAAGGACCACATCCAGGACTAAATCATAACAGTGGCAGAGCTCCAGAGAATGTTGAACTCAGCCTAGCCAGGTCTATAATCTTGGGACCCTACAAATTGAGATGACCACATCTGGATTAATGCTCTAGAACATATTAAACTCTCAGAATCCACACGGGGCCCTGAGCCTGCAGAAGTGGGCAGCACTGTTGAAGGCAGCACATTCCCACTGGCCGTGCATGAGGACAGGGGCCTCCTTTGGTCTCTGCCCCACCCCACCTCCTGCCACCAGATCAGCAAATAGAGTGAGTTCACAACACAATGCGAAGGAAGCACAGGATTAAATCCCAAAGGACCTGCAGCACCAAGAGAGGACATGGGAAAGTCAACTCCAAGATGTCAAATCAAGGGGCTGGCTGGTAGGACACAAGTCAGGGTTAGAAAGAGTTTACCAATATGGGGACACGCTCTTGGGATAAAGGATTTAACACCATGGTAAACACCTTAAGGCAGATACATTTCTGGGATGGTTTAGTCTGGGCCATCACTTTCTCAAGCTCCTAAATGAAACAGAACTGCCAGATTTGCTGTAGCAGACAGTGAAAGGGGCAATGAAAAGGTTCAGGAAAGTGGGTGTGCTAAAACGGATATGCTATAACACAGGAAACCTCATCGCATAACTATGTTTAGTGGGAGGGCCTTCAGTTTACTGAAACGGTAAGGGATACTGCTGGGCAGGCCCCTAGCAACCCTGAGATGCCTCCTCTGTAGGGCAGGGCACTTATAAGAGAGGCCACTACACAACTAGTCTCCCTGATAAAAAATGAGGTTGAAAATATATACAGCGGCATATTACCCAGCCATAAAAAGGAATTAAATCATGCCACTTGCAGAGTGTGGATGGACCTAGAGTCTGTCATACAGAGTGAAGTAAGTCAGAAAGAAACAACAAATATCATATATTAATACATATATGCAGAATCTAGAAAATGGTACAGATGAACCTATTTGTAAAGTACAATAGAGAAATAGAGACATAGACATAGACAACAAATGTATGGACATCAAGTGGGTAAGTGGGGGTGGGATGAATTGGGGGACTGGAATTGGGATTGACATATACAACTATTGATACTACATATAAAATAGACACTTGTTAATAATAAAGAATGCTCAACTACCACACAATTGCACTCATCTCACATGCTAGTAATGCTCAAAATTCTCCAAGCCAGGCTTCAGCAATACATGAACCATGAATTCCCAGATGTTCAAGCTGGTTTTAGAAAAGGCAGAGGAACCAGAGATCAAATTGCCAACATCCAATGGATCATGGAAAAAGCAAGAGAGTTCCAGAAAAACATCTATTTCTGCTTTCTTGACTATGCCAAAGCCTTTGACTGTGTGGATCCCAATAAACTGTGGAAAATTCTGAAAGAGATGGGAATACCAGACCCCCTAACCTGCCTCTTGAGAAACCTATATGCAGGTCAGGAAGCAACAGTTAGAACTGGACATGGAACAACAGACTGGTTCCAAATAGGAAAAGGAGTATGTCAAGGCTGTATATTGTCACCCTGCTTATTTAACTTCTATGCAGAGTACATCATGAGAAACGCTGGGTTGGAAGAAGCACAAGCTGGAATCAAGATTGCCAGGAGAAATATCAATAACCTCAGATATGCAGATGACACCACCCTTATGGCAGAAAGTGAAGAGGAACTAAAAAGCCTCTTGATGAAGGTGAAAGTGGAGAGTGAAAAAGTTGGCGTAGAGCTTAACATTCAGAAAACGAACATCATGGCATCTGGTCCCATCATTTCATGGGAAATAGATGAGGAAACAGTGGAAACAGTGTCAGACTTTATTTTTTTGGGCTCCAGAATCACTGCAGATGGTGACTGCAGCCATGAAATTAAAAGACGCTTACTCCTTGGAAGGAAAGTTATGACCAACCTAGATAGCATATTCAAAAGCAGAGACATTACTTTGCCAACAAAGGTCCCTCTAGTCAAGACTATGGTTTTTCCAGTAGTCATGTATGGGTGTGAGAGTTGGACTGTGAAGAAAGCTGAGTGCCAAAGAATTGATGCTTTTGAACTGTGGTGTTGGAGAAGACTCTTGAGAGTCCCTTGGACTGCAAGGAGATCCAACCAGTCCATTCTGAAGGAGATCAGCCCTGGGATTTCTTTGGAAGGAATGATGCTGAAGCTGAAACTCCAGTACTTTGGCCACCTCATGCAAAGAGTTGACTCATTGGAAAAGACTCTGATGTTGGGAGGGATTGGGGGCAGGAGGAGAAGGGGACGACAGAGGATGAGATGCCTGGATGGCATCACTGACTCGGTGGACGTGGGTTGAGTGAACTCCGGGATTTGGTGATGGACAGGGAGGCCTGGCATGCTGCGAACATGGGGTCGCAAAGAGTCGGACACGACTGAGCGACTGAACTGAACTGAATAATAACCTACTCTATAGCACAGGGGAGAAAATAAGGTACAATTTACTTGTAGGATAAATATTGTTAAGCTTAAAAATTCATTCCAATATATATTAGGTACAGACAAATACTGTTTGATTTCACTTATACAAGGTACTAGATCTTCCCAACCCAGGGACTGAACCTAGATCTCCTGCATTGCAGGTGGATTCTTTACTGTCTAAGCCACCAGGGAAGTCCAGTCCTTGGCCTGTAGGATAAGAGCTATTATATCATGAAAACTCAAGTGGAATGCCTGCTTTTTTATAATCAGGCAATATAGTAAACAAAAAGTATTGTATCACTTGGAAAATGGCAAAGATTAGGACTACTCTTAAAGCCCTAAAGGATGCAGGAGTGATGGTCCCTTTAACTCACCAGTGTGGCCTGTCTAAAAGCCAGATGGATCCTGAAAATAGCCTACTACAACTTTCACCAAATATTTGGGGCTTCCCAGGTTGGGCTAGTGGTAAAGAACCCACCTGCCAATGCAGGAGATATGAGAGATGCAGCTTTGATCCCTGGTTTGGGAAGATCCCCTGGAGAAGGAAATGGCAACCCACTCCAGTGTCCTTGCCTGGAGAATCCCATGGACAGAGGAGCCTGCCTGGCTAGGCTCTAAAATCCAGATGGATCCTGAAAATAGCTTACTACAACCTTCACCAAATATTTACATTAATTGTACATTGACCAAGGTGTGGTATCTTTTAATAGAGCAGATTAGCAAATCCTCAGCTACATGGTACACAATCATTAATCTGGTAAATATTTTCTATTCTCATCAAAAAGGAAAATAAGAACAGCTTATGTTCACTTAAAAACAGACTGTAATGTACTATAAATACTATAATTATAGTCTTGCCCCAGGACTAGGCTTAGTTCTTTTCCTCTGTCATAATATAATCTCACCCCCCAGCCTTGAATTTCACCCTGGCCCACACTGTGGATGACATCATGCTAACCTGACTAGATAAGTAACAAGTGGCAAGTGTGTGAACAACCTTAGTAAGACACATGTTCTCCAGAGAGAGTAAGACAAAACCTATGAAAATTTCAGATTCCTAGCAACGAAGTGTTTAGGGATTCAGTGGTCTGGAGCTTGTCAGGACCTCCCCTCCAGAGTAAACGATGAATTTTTGCATCATGTACTTCCCATCATGAAGAAGACGCACAATGCCCAGTGGGCTTCTAGGGTTTCTTGAGGAAGAACAATCCATATCTGGAATACTACTTCAACCAGTAAATTGAGTGAATGAATGGCTGTCAGCTGAACATGAATATGTTCAACAACAGTCCCCTGCTACAGTCACATGGCTTTAGATTTTTGCCCATGTGACCTAGCAGAACTTAGGTGTTAGCAGCATCTGTGTGGAGTTTATAGCAAGCCTTAGTTAGAGATCATAATGTAGACCTTTAGGGTCCAGGATCAAGGTTATGCCATCTAAAGTGAAAAGTTACCCTCTTTCTGGAAAAAAAACCAAACAGTTTCTAATGGGTGGCTCAGATGGTAAAGAATTTGCCTGCAATGTGGGAGACCCAGGTTCAATCCTGCATTGAGAAGACCCCCTGGAGAAGGGAATGGCAACCCACTCCAGTATTCTTGCTTGGAGAATTCCATGGACAGAGGAGCCTGGTGGGCTACAGTCTGTGGAACTGCAAAGAATCGGACACAACTGATCGACTTTCACTTCCTGTTAGCAAGGGAGCAACAAGCTATCATGTGGCCAGAGCTGTCGTCATTTACAACCCATAGGTTGTAAAGTCAAGCAGGCCAGCAACAATCCACTGTGAGATGAAAGTGTCATATTTGATACCGGCCCTGGGTGGGTGGAGCTAGGGTTGGGGAATAAGAAAGCAGTATGATCAGGTGTCCCAGGTCCTTGTCATCCACGGCTAATCCACCAGTACCTCACCCTCAGCTCACACCTATGGCCACACTCAACGTGGGGAGCTTCCCTTACAAATAGCTCATCAGTTCATATGCTCAGTCATGTCCAACTCTTTGCAGTCCCATGGACTGCAACACGCTAGGTTTCCCTGTCCATCACCAACTCCCAGAGCTTACTCAAACCCATGTCCATCCAGTTGGTGATACCATCCAACCATCTCATCCTCTGTCATCCCCTTCTCCTCCTGCCTTCAATCTTTCCCAGCATCAGGGAATGAGTCAGTCTTTTCCAATGAGTCAGTTCTTCATATCAGGTGGCCAAAGTATTGGAGTTTCAGCTTCAGCATCAGTCCTTCCAGTGAATATTCAGGACTGTTTTCCTTTAGGATTGACTGGTTTGCTCATGGAGAGGGATAAAAGCTGAAGTGAGTCCATACATGTGTCAACTCAATACACCCAAATTGACAGCAGCTGCACTTAAGCTTGATCTTGGGTGGCTTTGAAAGACAGGAGGAGGGGGAAATCTTCTCAACATCCCAATGAAGAGAGATCTGAATGGTGCACTTGATCATTCACTTTGTATGGAAAGACAAGTGGCCTGAAGTTAAAATAGACATAAACTGCTATAGATTGAATGTGCCCCACCCCCTCCAAATAACATGCTGAGGCTCTAATCCCCAAGGTGATGGTATTTGGAGATGGGCCTTTGACAGGGATCCAGAGGTAGATTTGGCCATTGTATCTAAGCCCTGATGTTGTTTCTTATTTTATGTAATGCAAGTGCCTGACTTAGGCAGCAGCACCACCACCAAGGGCTTATTGAGTATTTGTTCCACATCACATCACACCAGGATGAGTGAGTCCCTTTACAGAAAAGGAGATGTGGCATTGAACACATGACCTCTGGATCTACTGGTACTATCCCACACCATGCCAGGCAGATGCTGCTAGTCTAACACTGGGATGAAAGGCCTTTTGAAGGTACAGCTGAGGTGTCTGCTCAGAGACAGCCGACAGGGAGGATGAGGCCCACTCAAGGATGCACTCACTTGAGTGTGCACTCAAGGATTCAGTGCACACTCTGAATCAGTGACCACTCTACGGTTGTGTCCTCAACATGTGAATATGTGGTTCCAGAAATCAAGGGGTAGGAGTAGGAATAATATTTATCATTATTTCTAGTGACCCCCTTTGGAAATATTTTGCTTCCCATCACCCTGGCATCTCTAGGCCCTACGTGTTGAGGTATACTGGCTCTGGAAAAGAAAAATGTTTCTACTTGGGATAAATCGGGAATCCCACTAAGCTTTATGCTATAGCAGCCACCAAGAATTTTGGACTACTCATTCTGAAGGATAAGCAATCAGGAATTGTCAATCAACCAACCACTCACTCAATCAGAGTCGCTTTCCTGGCAGATCACTGGAGGGATATCAGGCTTCCTTTACATGCAGAGAGGCATACAGAAATATGTTAGGCACCCAAGAAATTCACTTAGGCATCTCTTGGTATTATTTCCTTGCCCAGTTTTGCCTGTCAATGAATAAGTGCAGCAGCCACAGCTTGAGAAAGGAATGGGACCAGCCCTCAAGAATGAGTTAAGCAGAAGTGGCAGCTGAGTGTCAGAGAAATCCACCGTGGATAGTAGAAGAGGGAGGAAATGGGCATGAGTCATGGCTTTGAGATGAGCACCAGTAATGAGGCTGCAGCTCATCCATCTAACTTTCCCCTTAGTTTACCCCCACAGTAAACCGGAGGCACACCAGAATTCTAAAGAGCTGCTCCAGAACTTAGATGAAGGGAATCAGAGTGGCACAAGGGGCACAGTGTAGTGACCACTGTGACTGCTGCCCAGATCTGCCTCCATGACAGAAGAGTCCACTTCCCAAGCTGCTCAGTTCAGTTCAGTCGCTCAGTTGTGTCCAACTCTTTGCAACCCCATGGGCTGCAGCATGCCAGGCTTCCCTGTCCATCACCAACTCCCTGAGTATACTCAAACTCATGTCCATTGAGTCGGTGATGCCATCCAACCATCTCATCCACTGTCATCCCCTTCTCTTCCCACCTTCAAACTTTCCCAGCAGCAAGGTCTTTTCCAATGAGTCAGTTCTTCGTATCAGGTAGCCAAAGTATTGGAGTTTCAGCTTCAGCATTGGTCCTTCCAATGAATATTCAGGACTGATTTCCCTTTGGATTGACTGGTTGGATCCCCACGCTTCTAGGAGTGCTGGAAAATACCCTCCTCCTCAGTTGCCAACACACTCCAAATACTGCCCTCAGCTAAAAGGACCTGTTTCACAACAGGTCTTTGTCTCCTAGGGACAGAGTGAATTTGGTAATAACTTGTCCATGCAGGGGTATCATGGTCTTAGCCCTTTGATCCAACTCAGACAACTTTGAAGACTGATCTCCCTAAGAGGGTCGGTGGATGCTTTTCTAAATTACATGACTATTTAACTTCTCCCTTGGCTCAACCCTCCCTCCTTCCTACCTTCCTTCACATGCACTTATCCTGAGAGCACTTTCCAGTAAATTCCCTGAATGCTAATCTCATTCTCATAGTCAGCTTGTTGGGGAGCACAATCTGCAACAGACAGAAGGAAGGTGAAGAGGCATGTACATACTGAGAAGCATGTAACTACTGTGAACGACTGGGGCTCAGACTCCCTCGAGTCCCTTCAGAGACATGTCTTGGAATTTCCCCGTTGAGGAATGAGGGGGTCAGAGTATTTATCCACAAGTTCCTACCCTTCACTGATTGAGGGGTTCTCTCTGGGGGCGTTTAACACTCTGACATCTCCTTCCTGCTCTGTGTGTGGGCTGAGGAAGCCCCAGCAGCTAGAGGGCACCATCAGGTAGAATATCTTAGGAAGCCAGTGGTCTATAAGGGGACTGTCCACAGGGTAGGTGTAGTGGTTACAAGAGGAACATTGTAACATCATCTGCAAGAAGTCATAGGAAGCCATGCAGTCTATTTCCACTGAGGCGGAAAAAGGCTAAATTATGCTTGTGAATGATGATAGAAATGGACCCACGAGGACTGCTGGAATAAAGCAGCATAGGTTGCGGCCATGAAGAGGGAAAACATGGTACGACTCTCTGTCATCATGTGTCTTCAGGATGGGGTGAGTGAGACAGCACCAGGAAAGTGTGGTGTGATGGGGAGCTTGGGAGGGAAAGGCACGTTATGACCACATTTTACAAATCTACAAGCATTTTACTGGCTCCTGTCTTGAAGCAGAGACAAAGCTCTTGAAAGGAACCATCATGTTCATCTTCGATGTGGAGGAATGGCAAAGGTTTGGGGGCCACTCTTCCCTCACTGGCAAACGTCATGATTGAAATCATAAGAGAAAAACGACTTAGATATCAGCTCTGCCCTCAACAGCTCTGTGGGCTTAACTCTGCTACTGAAACTCTTGAAATCAGTATTATCTCACTTATAAAATGGAGATGATAGTATCTATTTCATGGGGCTGTTGAGAGGAGTCAAGGAATATGAAACGACTGATACGACTCTCAGCAGATAAGGATGCTTAATAAATGCCCACTGCCCTTTCTTCAGAAAAAATTTGGGAGTGAGTGAATGAATGAACCTAAACTTACCTGAAAAGGTAACATAATATAAATTCATAAGCTGTCATAAAAGGATTAATGAAAGACTAACGTCATGCCGATTGCTGTCATGACGATTCTTGAGTTGTCATGGAAAAGACAAATTTGTGTTAGTTCTGATTTCAGTGAAATTGTCAGAGAGAGTTTCTAAAAGACTCCAATACAGACAGTATTTAATTTTTAGACTACAGTATGTCTAAGTGAAAACAAAGTGACAGCCACAGTAGTGATTGATTAGCTCATTAGGAATCTGTTTATTATTAAAGTCTTTAAAATGCGTTTTTGAACCAAGGCCACTCTACTCAACTTGATATTTTTATGACAGCTTGAAACTTAAGAGACCATGTTCCATTTCTCCAGAGCTATTTTTTTAAACTATTTTTTGATGCATTATACCCTAAGTGGGAGAACAAAAAAAAACACTTAATACTTAATCCCACTAAATTTTCCTCTGTAGAGTATAATTCATCTTTCTAATCATTCCCCATTCATTTTACCCACTCCATGATACTCAGCATTACAAAGAATAAAATAACTTATTCAAGGTCCCTGGGTGAGAGAGTTTTAGGATAAGTTTGGGTGGTTTTTATTCATCTTCTTGAAACTTCAAATCCTTACAGTTGCAGCTACACCCCAAATCCCTGAATCTGTCATCACTAGATCTTTAAAAGAGAAAATACAGAAAGGTCTTGTGCTTTGAGGATTGAAAGAAATAATCTCAACTGATGGAAGTCTTCAGAAAGTCATACACACACCAAAAGAAATGCAATAGGTCAGGGGAAGGATGCCAAGGAAGCCGGGGAGGACAAGGCAAATAAAGGTGATTTGTGGCAAGAACTGAGAGTGGGATTTAGGTTTTGTAATCTGCTAATCACTGTTTCAAATTAATCAACAGTCAGAAGTGGCTTAAAGCCATCTCAATTTATTTGCAAATGGCAAGCAGTAACAATGATAAAAAAATAATAATAGCTAATTTTGCTGAGTCAGTAGTCAATGCTTTGTATTAATAGTCAGTATTAATACTTTGTAACATTAATACTTTTGTATCAGTACTCAGTAAACTGCTTTGCACTAAGTGTGTACTTACTAAATATTAAGTACAGTGTTTACTGTATGTATTGGGGATTGTCAGGTGGCTCAGTGGTAAAGAATCCTCCTGCCAAAGCAAGAGAACCAGGAGACATGGGTTCGATCCTTTGGCTGGGAAGATCCTCTGGAGTAGGAAATGACAACCCATTCCAGTATTCTTGCCTGAAGAATCCCATGGATAGAGGAGCCTGGAGGGCTACAGTCCATAGGATTGCAAAGAGTCAGATATAACTGACCAACTGAGTGCGTGCACACACACACACACACACGCACACACACACTACTGTGTAGTAAGTTCTTTACAAGGGTTATCTCAATCCTACTCCTGCTCAATGAATTGAGTTCTTCTATTATTGTTGCTGTTTAATTGCTAAGTCATGCCCCACTCTTTGCAATCCCATGGACTGTAGCCTGCCAGGCTCCTCTGTCCATGGGATTTTTTCAGGCAAGAATACTGGAGTGGGTTGCCATTTCCTTCTCCAGGGGATCTTCCTGACCCAAGGATCAAACCTGAGTCTCCTGCAATGACAGGCAGATTCTTTACCACTGAGCCACAAGGGAAGTCCCTCTTTTATTAAACCCATATTATAACAGATGAGGAAAATGAGGCTTACAGAGGTCATGTCATTCAGGGTTCTGACAGGGAAAAAATGACCTCCTAATGGGTTTAAATAATGAAGCTTCTCTTTGGCCTCCTTTATACAATTGTGTAAGAGCTGACTCATTGTCAAAGACCTTGATGCTGGTTAAGATTGAGGACAGGAAGAGAAGGGGATGATAGGAATGAGCTGGTTGGATGGCATCACTGACTCAATAGACATGAGTTTGAGGAAACTCTGGGAGATAGTGAAGGACAGGGAAGTTCTAGTGTGCTACAGTCCATGGGGTTGAAAAGAGACATGACTTAGTAACTGAACAACAGCAACACAATTGCAGGCAGAGCTAAGCGAAATCAACAAGGGAACCAGCAAGAGCTGGAATCATGAAAGATGTCCACTGCCAAAATCCTGGCCCCACAGCAGAGGGGGCCCCCAACTCCTGCCCTCAGACCTATCTGGTGTTCCCATTGGCTAAATCATCCAGATACCAAAGGGCAAGGTAGTCTAATTGCTGCACTTGGTGGAAGTAAGCCTCCCAGGCCACAGACCAAGAGGGAGAAGGATGGAGAACAGATCCAGGAGGGCAAATGGTGAATAACTTTGCTACATGGCCATATAGTTTGCTCATGGTCCACTTGGCAAGAGTGACTTGGAGATTCATGCCAAGTGACATATGGTAGGTCCAAAGGAACTGCTTCATAATTGTTCCCAGCATAGGCCCTAGAAATGAAGCTGAATATCCTACCCAGCCATACTCTAACCTGGGACTAATTCAACCTCCATTCTTTTGAGCCTGAGAGAGAGCAGAGACCAGAGAGGGAGCCAGCTGACCCCCAGAGCCCTTAGAGGTAGATGGGCAGGCCTGGCGTGTGTGGGTTACCAGCTTGGGGACTGAAGAACAAAAGCGAATATCTCCCTACATTCTCTCAAGGCACTGATATCTCGGGTTCAACAAACAAGACAAAGTAATTTCACTAGTGTCACCGCCATCCTAGTTTAAACTTCGCTCCTTCCTAACATCTTCAATAGATGACATAAGGCGCAAATACAATTGCCATCAGATCCTTTAGACTTGGAAAGCACATTCAGATTAAATAATAATAATAACATTACATTTCAACAAAGCCAAGGCTCCTGCAGCCTTTTTAGTTTATTTATATTCAAATGCATTAGTTGAAGGAACTTTTAAAGTAGTCCTATGAAGTGTCAAGGCAAATATTATAAGCCTCCTTTATAGGTGGCCCTTAAGTGGCAGAGATGGGGTTCAGTTCAGTTCAGTCGCTCAGTCGTGTCCGACTCTTTGCGACCCCATGAATCGCAGAACGCCAGGCCTCCCTGTCCATCACCATCTCCCGGAGTTCACTCAGACTCACGTCCATCGAGTCCGTGATACCATCCAGCCATCTCATCCTCGGTCGTCCCCTTCTCCTCCTGCCCCCAATCCCTCCCAGCATCAGAGTCTTTTCCAATGAGTCAACTCTTCGCATGAGGTGGCCAAAGTACTGGAGTTTCAGCTTTAGCATCATTCCTTCCAAAGAAATCCCAGGGCTGATCTCCTTCAGAATGGACTGGTTGGATCTCCTTGCAGTCCAAGGGACTCTCAAGAGTCTTCTCCAACACCACAGTTCAAAAGCATCAATTCTTCAGCGCTCAGCCTTCTTCACAGTCCAACTCTCACATCCATACATGACCACAGGAAAAACC